>NC_054474.1:158251344-158343844 GCF_017639515.1 Carcharodon carcharias
CCTCTAACCCAGCAAGTTCTTCCCTCTAATCCAGCACATTCTTTCGTCTAACCCAGCACTTTCTTCCCCCCAACCCAGCACGTTCTTCCCCCTAACCCATCACGTTCATCCCCCTAACCCACCACGTTCTTCACTCTGACCCAGCACTTTATTCCATATAACCCAGCACGTTCTTCCCTCTAACCCAGCACGTTCTTCCCTCTGACCCAGCATGTTCTTCCCTCTGACCCAGCACTTTATTCCCTATAACCCAGCACGTTCTTCCCTCTGACCCAGCGCGTTGTTCCCTCTAACCCAGCACGTTGTTCCCTCTTACCCAGCACGTTCTTCCCTCTAACCCAGCACGTTCTTCCCTCTAACCCAGCACGTTCTTCCCCGTAACCCAGCACGTCCTTCTCCCTTACCCAGCACGTTCTTCCCTCTGACCCAGCACGTCCTTCACTCAAACCCAGCAAGTCCTTCCCTCTGACCCAGCACGTTCTTCCCTCTAACCCAACACGTTCTTCCCTCTAACCCAGCAAGTCCTTCCCTCTGACAGAGCACGTTCTTCCCACTAACCCTGCACGTTGTTCCCTCTGACCCAGCACGTTCCTTCCCTCTGACCCAGCATGTTCTTCCCTCTAACCCAGCACGTTCTTCCTTCCTAACCCAGCACGTTCTTCCTTCAACCCAGCACGTTCTTCCTCTAACCCAGCACGTTCTTCCCCATAACCCAGCACGTTCTTCCAACTAACCCTGCACACTGTTCCCTCTGAACCAGCACGTTCTTCCCTCTGACCCAGCATGTTCTTCCCTCTGACCCAGCACGTTCTTCCCTCTGACCCAGCACGTATTCCTTCCAACCCAGCACGTTCTTCCTCCAACCCAGCACGTTCTTCCCTCTGAACCCAGCACGTTCTTCCTCTAACCCAGCACGTTCTTCCCTCTGACCCAGCACGTTCCTCCCTCTGACACAGCACGATCTTCCCATAACCCAGCACGTTCTTCCCTCTAACACAGCACGTTCTTCCCTCTAACACAGCACGTTCTTCCCTCTAACTCAGCAATTGTTCTTCCCCGTAACCCAGCACATTCTTCCCTCTAAACAATCATGTTCTTCCCTCTGACCCAGCACGTTCCTCCCGCTGACCCAGCACGTTCTTCCCTCTGAACCAGCACGTTCTTCCCTCTGACCCAGCACGTTCTTCCCTCTGAACCAGCACGTTCTTCCCTCTGAACCAGCACGTTCTTCCCTCTGACCCAGCCCGTTCTATCCCTCTGACCCAGCACGTTCTACCTCTGACCGAGCACATTCTTCCCTCTGACCCAGCACATTATTCCCTCTAACCCAGCACATTTTCGCCTCTAACCCAGCCCGTTCCTCCCTCTAACCAGCACGTTCTTTCCCCTAACCCAGCACATTCTTCCCTCCTAACCCAGCACATTCTTCCTCTAACCCAGCATGTTCTTCCCTCTAACCAATCATGTTCTTCCCTCTAACCAATCATGTTCTTCCCTCTGAGCCAGCACGTTCTTCCCTCTGACCAGCACGTTCTTCCCTCTAGCCCAGCACCTTTTTACCCCTAACCCAGCACGTTCTTCCCTCTAACCCACCACGTTCTTCCCTCTGACCCAGCACTTTATTCCCTATAAACCCAGCACATTCTTCCCTCTAACCCAGCACGTTTTTCCCTCTGACACAGCATGTTCTTCCCTCTGACCCAGCACTTTATTCCCTATAACCCAGCACGTTCTTCCCTCTGACCCAGCGCGTTGTTCCCTCTAACCCAGCACGTTGTTCCCTCTTACCCAGCACGTTCTTCCCTCTGACCCAGCACGTTCTTCCCCCTAACCCAGCACGTTCTTCCCTCTAACCCAGCACGTTCTTCCCTCTAACCCAGCACGTTCTTCCCCGTAACCCAGCACGTCCTTCTCTCTGACCCAGCACGTTCTTCCCTCTGACCCAGCACGTCCTTCCCTCAAACCCAGCAAGTCCTTCCCTCTGACCAGCACGTTCTTCCCTCTGACCCAGCACGTTCTTCCCTCTAACCCAACACGTTCTTCCCTCTAACCCAGCAAGTCCTTCCCTCTGACCCAGCACGTCCTTCCCTCTGACCCCAGCATGTTCTTCCCTCTAACCCAGCACGTTCTTCCTTCCAACCCAGCACGTTCTTCCTCTAACCCAGCACGTTCTTCCCCATAACCCAGCACGTTCTTCCCACTAACCCTGCACATTGTTCCCTCTGAACCAGCACGTTCTTCCCTCTGACCCAGCACGTTCTTCCCTCTGACCCAGCACGTTCTTCCCTCTGACCCAGCACGTTCTTCCCTCTGACCCAGCACGTACTTCCTTCCAACCCAGCACGTTCTTCCTCTAACCCAGCACGTTCTTCCCTCTGACCCAGCACGTTCCTCCCTCTGACACAGCACGTTCTTCCCCATAACCCAGCACGTTCTTCCCACTAACCCAGCACATTCTTCCCACTAACCCAGCACGTTCTTCCCTCTAACCCAGCACGTTCTTCCCCCTAACCCAGCACGTTCTTCCCCCAACCCAGCACATTCTTCCCTCTAAACTGGTTAATTCTTCCCTCTAACCCAGCACGTTCTTCCCTCTAACACAGCACGTTCTTCCCTCTAACACAGCACGTTCTTCCCTCTAACACAGCACGTTCTTCCCTCTAACTCAGCATGTTCTTCCCCGTAACCCAGCACATTCTTCCCTCTAACCAATCATGTTCTTCCCTCTGACCCAGCACGTTCTTCCCGCTGACCCAGCAATTTTTCCCTCTGACCCAGCACGTTCTTCCCTCTGACCCAGCACGTTCTTCCCTCTGACCCAGCACGTTCTTCCCTCTGACCCAGCACGTTCTTCCCTCTGACCCAGCACGTTCTTCCCTCTGACCCAGCACGTTCTTCCCTCTGACCCAGCACGTTCTTCCCTCTGACCCAGCACGTTCTTCCCTCTGACCCAGCACGTTCATCCCTCTAACCCAGCACGTTCTTCCCTCTGACCCAGCACGTTCTTCCCTCTGACCCAGCACGTTCTTCCTCTGACCGAGCACGTTCTCCCTCTAACCCAGGCCTTTCGTCCCTCTAACCCAGCACGTTCTGCCCTCTAAACCTCAGCACGTCCTTCCTCTAACCCAGCACGTTCTTCCCTTTAACCCAGCACGTTCTTACCCCTAACCCAGCAACGTTCTTTCCTCTAAACTAGCACCGTTCTTCCCCGAACCCAGCACGTTCTTCCCTCTGACCCAGCATGTTCTTCTCCATAACCCAGCACGTTCTGCCCTCTAACCCAGCATGTTCTTCCCCTAAACCAGCACGTTCTTCCTCTGACCCAGCACGTTCTTCCCCTAACCCAGTACGTTCTTCCCTCTAACCCAGCACATTCTTCCCTCTGACCCAGCACGTTCATCCCCTAACCCAGCCTGTTCTTGCCACCTAACCCAGCACGTTCTTCCCTGTAACCCAGCACGTTCTTCCCCCTAACCCAGCACATTCTTCCTCTAACCCAGCACATTCTTCCCTCTAACCCAGCACATTTTTCCCCTCTAACCCAGCACGTTCCTCCCTCTAACCCAGCACGTTCTTTCCCCTAACCCAGCACATTCTTCCCTCTAACCCAGCACATTCTTCCCTCTAACCCAGCTGTTCTTCCCTCTAACCAATCATGTTCTTCCCTCTAAACCAATCAGTTCTTCCCTCTGAGCCAGCACGTTCTTCCCTCTGACCCAGCACGTTCTTCCCTCTAGCCAGCACCTTTTTACCCCTAACCAGCACGTTCTTCCCTCTAACCCACCACTTTCTTCCTCTGACCCAGCACTTTATTCCCTATAACCCAGCACATTCTTCCTCTAACCCAGCACGTTCTACCCTCTGACACAGCATGTTCTTCCCTCTGACCCAGCACTTTATTCCCTATAACCCAGCACGTTCTTCCCTCTGACCCAGCGCGTTGTTCCCTCTAACCCAGCACGTTGTTCCCTCTTACCCAGCACGTTCTTCCCTCTAACCCAGCACGTTCTTCCCTCTAACCCAGCACGTTCTTCCCTCTAACCCAGCACGTTCTTCCCTCTAACCCAGCACGTTCTTCCCCGTAACCCAGCACGTCCTTCTCTCTGACCCAGCACGTTCTTCCCTCTGACCCAGCACGTCCTTCCCTCAAACCCAGCAAGTCCTTCCCTCTGACCCAGCACGTTCTTCCCTCTGACCCAGCACGTTCTTCCCTCTAACCCAGCACGTTCTTCCCTCTAACCCTGCACGTTGTTCCCTCTGACCCAGCACGTCCTTCCCTCTGACCCAGCATGTTCTTCCCTCTAACCCAGCACGTTCTTCCTTCCATCCCAGCACGTTCTTCCTCTAACCCAGCACGTTCTTCCCCATAACCCAGCACGTTCTTCCTCTAACCCAGCACGTTCTTCCTCTAACCCAGCACGTTCTTCCCTCTGACCCAGCACGTTCCTCCCTCTGACCCAGCACGTTCTTCCCCATAACCCAGCACGTTCTTCCTCTAACCCAGCACGTTCTTCCCTCTGACCCAGCACGTTCCTCCCTCTGACCCAGCACGTTCTTCCCCATAACCCACCACGTTCTTCCCACTAACCCAGCACATTCTTCCCACTAACCCAGCACGTTCTTCCCCTAACCCAGCATGTTCTTCCCCATAACCCAACACGTTCTTCACCCAACCCAGCACATTCTTCCCTCTAAACTGGTTAATTCTTCCCTCTAACCCAGCACGTTCTTCCCTCTAACACAGCACGTTCTTCCCTCTAACACAGCACGTTCTTCCCTCTAACTCAGCATGTTCTTCCCCGTAACCCAGCACATTCTTCCCTCTAACCAATCATGTTCTTCCCTCTGACCCAGCACGTTCTTCCCGCTGACCCAGCAATTTTTCCCTCTGACCCAGCACGTTCTTCCCTCTGACCCAGCACGTTCTTCCCTCTAACCCAGCACGTTCTTCCCTCTGACCCAGCACGTTCTTCCCTCTAACCCAGCACGTTCTTCCCTCTCACCCAGCACGTTCTCCTCTGACCCAGCACGTTCTTCCTCTGACCCAGCACGTTCATCCCTCTAACCCAGCACGTTCTTCCCCTCTGACCCAGCACGTTCTTCCCTGTAACCCAGCACGTTCTTCCCTCTGACCGAGCACGTTCTTCCCTCTAACCCAGCCTTTCTTCCCTCTACCCAGCACGTTCTGCCCTCTAACCCAGCACGTCCTTCCCTCTAACCCAGCAAGTTCTTCCCTTTAACCCAGCACGTTCATACCCCTAACCCAGCCACGGTCTTTCCTCTAAACTAGCACGTTCTTCCCCGTAACCCAGCACGTTCTTCCTCTGACCCAGCATGTTCTTCTCCATAACCCAGCACGTTCTTCCCTATAACCCAGCATGTTCTTCCCCTAAACCAGCACGTTCTTCCCTCTGACCCAGCACGTTCTTCCCCCTAACCCAGTACGTCTTCCCTCTGACCCAGCACATTCTTCCCTCTGACCCAGCACGTTCATCCCTGCTAACCCAGCATGTTCTTCCTTCCAACCCAGCATGTTCTTCCTCTAACCCAGCACGTTCTGCCCTCTGACACAGCACGTTCTTCCAGATAACCCAGCACGTTCTTCCCACGTAACCCAGCACATTCTTCCCCTAACCCAGACATGTTCTTCCTCTAACCCATCACTTTCTTCCCTCTGACCCAGCACGTTCTTCCCTCTGCCCAAGCACTTTCTTCCCCAACCCAGGCAAGTTCTTCCACGTCACCCAGCCCGTTCTTCCTCTAACCCAGCAAGTTCTTCCTCTAATCCAGCACATTCTTTCGTCTAACCCAGCACTGTCTTCCCCCCGACCCAGCACGTTCTGCCCCCTAACCAGCACGTTCTTCCCCTAACCCAGCCTGTTCTTCCCCTAACCCAGCACGGTTCTTCCCTGTAAACCAGCACGTTCTTCCCCTAACACAGCACATTGCTTCCTTCTAACCCAGCTTTCTTCCCTCTAACCCAGCACGTCTGCCCCTCTAACCCAGCACGGTACTTCCCTCTAACCCTCGAGCACGTTCTTCCTGTTAACCCAGCACGTTCTTACCCCTAGACCAGCCATGTTCGTGTGTCCTCTAAACTAGCACGTTCTTCCCAGTAACCCAGCACGTGCTTCCCTCTGACCCAGCATGTTCTTCTCCATAACCCAGCACGTTCTTCCCTCTAACCCAGCATGTTCTTTCCCCTAAACCAGCACGGATCTTTCCCTCTGACCCAGCACGTTGCTTCCGCCCTAACCAGTACGTCTTCCCTCTAACCCAGCACACTTCTTCCCTCGTGACCCAGCACGTTCATCCATCTAACCCAGCACGTCTTCCTTCAAACCCAGCACGTTCTTCCTCTAACACAGCACGTTCTTCCTCTAACCCAGCACGTTCTGCCCTCTGACAACAGGCACGTTCTTCCAGATAACCCAGCAGCACAGTTCTTCCCACTAACCCAGCACGTTCTTTCCCCTAACCCGCACGTTTCTTCCCCGTAACCCACGCTTCTTTCCCTCTAACCCAGCACGTTCTTCCCCATAACCCACACATTCTTTCTTCTAACCCACACAATCTTCCCTCTAACCCAGCACGTTCTTCCTTCTAACACAGCACGTTCTTGCCTCTAACCCAGCACGTTCTTCCCTCTATCTCAGCATGTTATTCCCCGTAACCCAGCACGTTCTTCCCTCTAACCAATCATGTTCTTCCCTCTGAGCCAGCGCATTCTTCCCTCTGACCGAGCACGTTCTTCTCCTCTGGTCCCAGCAACATTCTTCCTCTAACCCAGCACATTCTTCCTCTAACCCCAGCTCATTCTCCCTCTGACCCAGAATGTTCATTCCCTCTGACCTAGCACTTATTCCCTATAACCCCAGCACGTTCTTCCCTCTGGCCCAGCACGTTCCTACCTCTAACCCAGCACGTTCTTCCCTCTAACCCAGCACGTTTTCCCTCTAACCCAGCACGTTCTTCCTCTAACCAAGCACGTTCTTCCCTCTAACCGAGCATGTTCTTCCCTCTGACCCAGCACGTTCTTCCCTCTGACCGAGCACGTTCTTCCCTCTAACCCAGCACATTCTTCCCTCTGACCCAGCACTTTCTTCCCCTAACCCAGCACGTTCTTCCTCTAACCCAGCACGTTCTTCCTCTGACCCAGCACTTTATTCCCTATAACCCAGCACGTTCTTCCCTCTAACCCAGCACGTTTTTCCCTCTGACAGCATGTTCTTCCTCTGACCCAGCACTTTATTTCCTATAACCCAGCACGTTCTTCCCTCTGACCCAGCGCGTTGTTCCCTCTAACCCAGCACGTTCTTCCCTCTTACCCAGCACGTTCTTCCCTCTAACCCAGCACGTTCTTCCCTCTAACCCAGCACGTTCTTCCCTCTAACCCAGCACGTTCTTCCCTCTAACCCAGCACGTTCTTCCCCGTAACCCAGCACGTCCTTCTCTCTGACCCAGCACGTTCTTCCCTCTGACCCAGCACGTCCTTCCCTCAAACCCAGCAAGTCCTTCCCTCTGACCCAGCACGTTCTTCCCTCTGACCCAGCACGTTCTTCCCTCTAACCCAGCACATTTTTCCCTCTAACCCAGCACGTTCCTCCCCCTAACCCAGCACGTCCTTCCCTCTGACCCAGCATGTTCTTCCCTCTAACCCAGCACGTTCTTCCTTCCAACCCAGCACGTTCTTCCTCTAACCCAGCACGTTCTTCCCCATAACCCAGCACATTGTTCCCACTAACCCTGCACATTGTTCCCTCTGAACCAGCACGTTCTTCCCTCTGACCCAGCACGTTCTTCCCTCTGACCCAGCACGTACTTCCTTCCAACCCAGCACGTTCTTCCTCTAACCCAGCACGTTCTTCCCTCTGACCCAGCACGTTCCTCCCTCTGACACAGCACGTTCTTCCCCATAACCCAGCACGTTCTTCCCACTAACCCAGCACATTCTTCCCACTAACCCAGCACGTTCTTCCCTCTAACCCAGCACGTTCTTCCCCCTAACCCAGCACGTTCTTCCCCCAACCCAGCACATTCTTCCCTCTAAACTGGTTAATTCTTCCCTCTAACACAGCACGTTCTTCCCTCAAACACAGCACGTTCTTCCCTCTAACACAGCATGTTCTTCCCTCTAACTCAGCATGTTCTTCCCCGTAACCCAGCACATTCTTCCCTCTAACCAATCATGTTCTTCCCTCTGACCCAGCACGTTCTTCCCGCTGACCCAGCAATTTTTCCCTCTGACCCAGCACGTTCTTCCCTCTGACCCAGCACGTTCTTCCCTCTGACCCAGCACGTTCTTCCCTCTGACCCAGCACGTTCTTCCCTCTGACCCAGCACGTTCTTCCCTCTAACCCAGCACGTTCTTCCCTCTAACCCAGCACGTTCTTGCCTCTGACCCAGCACGTTCTTCCCTCTAACCCAGCACGTTCTTCCCTCTGACCCAGCACGTTCTTCCCTCTGACTCAGCACGTTCTTCCCTCTGACCGAGCACGTTCTTCCCTCTAACCCAGCCTTTCTTCCCTCTAACCCAGCATGTTCTGCCCTCTAACCCAGCACGTCCTTCCCTCTAACCCAGCACGTTCTTCCCTTTAACCCAGCACGTTCTTACCCCTAACCCAGCCACGTTCTTTCCTCTAAACTAGCACGTTCTTCCCCGTAACCCAGCACGTTCTTTCCTCTGACCCAGCATGTTCTTCCCCCTAAACCAGCACGTTCTTCCCTCTGACCCAGCACGTTCTTCCCCCTAACCCAGCACGTTCTTCCCTCTAACCCAGCACATTCTTCCCTCTGACCCAGCACGTTCTTCCCTCTAACCCAGCACGTTCTTCCTTCCAACCCAGCACGTTCTTCCTCTAACCCAGCACGTTCTTCCTCTAACCCAGCACGTTCTTCCCCATAACCCAGCACGTTGTTCCCACTAACCCAGCACGTTCTTCCCACTAACCCTGCACATTGTTCCCTCTGAACCAGCACGTTCTTCCCTCTAACCAATCATTTTCTTCCCTCTGACCCAGCACGTTCTTCCCGCTGACCCAGCAATTTTTCCCTCTGACCCCTGCCGTTCTTACCCTCTGACTCCAGCACTTTCTTCCTCTGCCAGCACGTTCTTTCCCTCTGACCCAGAACGTTCTTTTTCCCTCTAACCCACAAGTTCTTCCTCTAATCCAAACCATTCTTTTCGTCTAAACCAGCACTTTCTTCCCCCCAACCCAGCACGTTCTTCCCCCTAACCAATCACGTTCTTCCCCCTAACCAATCACGTTCTTCCCCCTAACCCAGCCTGTTCTTCCCTCTAACCCAGCACGTTCTTCCCTGTAACCCAGCATGTTCTTCCCCCTAACCCAGCACAGTTACTCCCTCTAACCCAGCACGATCTTCCCTGCTAACCCAGCACGTTCTTCCCCCTAACCCAGCATGTTCTTCCTCCTAAACCAGCACATTCTTCCCCCTAACCCAGCACGTTCTTCCCCCGAACCCAGCACGTTCTTCCCCGTAACCCAGCGCGTTCTTCCCTCTAACCCAGCACGTTCTTCCCCATAACCCAGGCACATTCTTCCTTCTAACCCAGCACAATCTTCCCTCTAAGCCAGCACGTTCTTCCTTCTAACACAGCACGTTTTGCCTCTAACCCAGCACGTTCTTCCCTCTATCTCAGCATGTTATTCCCCGTAACCCAGCACGTTCTTCCCTCTAACCAATCATCTTCTTCCCTATAACCCAGCACGTTCTTCCCTCTGACCCAGCGCGTTGTTCCCTCTAACCCAGCACGTTGTTCCCTCTGACCCAGCACGTTCTTCCCTCTAACCCAGCACGTTCTTCCCTTTAACCCAGCACATTCTTCCCTCTAACCCAGCACGTTCTTACCCCTAACCCAGCACGTTCTTCCCTATAACCCAGCACGTTCTTCCTCTAACCCAGCACGTTCTTCCCTCTGACCCTGCACGTTCTTCCCCCTTACCCAGCAATTTCTTCCCCATAACCCAGCACGTTCTTCCCTCTAACCCACCAAGATCTTCCCTCTAATCCAGCACATTCTTCCATCTAACCCAGCACCTTCTTCCCCCCGACCCAGCACGTTCTTTCCTCTGACCCAGCACGTTCTTCCCCATAACCCAGTACATTCTTCCCCCTAACCCAGAATTTTCTTCCCCCTCACCCAGCACATTCTTCCCCCTAACCCAGCACGTTCTTCCCCGTAACCCAGCGCGTTCTTCCCTCTGACCCAGCACATTCTTCCCCCTAACCCAGCATGTTCTTCCTCCTAACCCAGCACATTCTTCCCCCTAACCCAGCACGTTCTTCCCCCGAACCCAGCACGTTCTTCCCTGTAACCCAGCGCGTTCTTCCCTCTAACCCAGCACGTTCTTCCCCATAACCCAGCACATTCTTCCTTCTAACCCAGCACAATCTTCCCTCTAACCCAGCACGTTCTTCCTTCTAACACAGCACGTTCTGCCTCTAACCCAGCACGTTCTTCCCTCTAACTCAGCATGTTATTCCCCGTAACCCAGCACGTTCTTCCCTCTAACCAATCATGTTCTTCCTCTGACCAGCACGTTCTTCCCTCTGACCGAGCACGTTCTTCCCTCTGACCCAGCACATTCTTCCCTCTAACCCAGCACATTCTTCCCTCTAACCCAGCACGTTCTTCCCTCTAACCCAGCACGTTCTTCCCTCTAACCCAGCATGTTCTTCCCTCTGACCCAGCACTTTATTCCCTATAACCCAGCACGTTCTTCCCTCTGGCCCAGCACGTTCCACCTCTAACCCAGCACGTTCTTCCCTCTAACACAGCACGTTCTACCCTCTGACACAGCACGTTCTACCCTCTGACCCAGCACGTTCTTCCCTCTAACCCAGCACGTTCTTCCCTCTAACCCAGCACGTTCTTCCCTCTAACCCAGCACGTTCTTCCCTCTAACACAGCACGTTCTACCCTCTGACACAGCACGTTCTACCCTCTAACCCAGCACGTTCTTCCCACTAACCCAGCACGTTCTTCCCTCTAACCCAGCATGTTCTTCCCTCTAACCCAGCACGTTCTTCGATCAAACCCAGCACATTCTTCCTTCTAACCCAGCACGTTCATTCCCCTATCCCAACACGTTCATCCCCTAACCCACCACGTCTTCCCTCTGACCCAGCATTTCTTCCATCTACACCAGCACGTTCTTCACTCCTAACCCAGCCACGTTCTTCCCTCTAACCCAGCACTGTTCTTCCCTCTACCCAGCACTTTATTCCCTATAACCCAGCACGTTCTCCCTCTGACCCAGCGCGTTGTTCCCTCTAACCCAGCACGTGTTCCCTCTTACCCAGCACGTTATTCCTCTAACCCAGCACGTTCTTCCCTCTAACCCAGCACGTTCTTCCCTCTTACCCAGCACGTCCTTCTCTCTTACCCAGCACGTTCTTCCCTCTGACCCAGCACGTCCTTCCCTCAAACCCAGCAAGTCCTTCCCTCTGACCCAGCACGTTCTTCCCTCTAACCCAACACGTTCTTCCCTCTAACCCAGCAAGTCCTTCCCTCTGGCCCAGCACGTTCTTCCCACTAACCCTGCACGTTGTTCCCTCTGACCCAGCACGTTCTTCCCTCTGACCCAGCATGTTCTTCCCTCTAACCCAGCACGTTCTTCCTTCCAACCCAGCACGTTCTTCCTTCCAACCCAGCACGTTCTTCCTCTAACCCAGCACGTTCTTCCCCATAACCCAGCACGTTCTTCCAACTAACCCTGCACACTGTTCCCTCTGAACCAGCACGTTCTTCCCTCTGACCCAGCATGTTCTTCCCTCTGACCCAGCACGTTCTTCCCTCTGACCCAGCACGTACTTCCTTCCAACCCAGCACGTTCTTCCTTCCAACCCAGCACGTTCTTCCTCTAACCCAGCACGTTCTTCCTCTAACCCAGCACGTTCTTCCCTCTGACCCAGCACGTTCCTCCCTCTGACACAGCACGTTCTTCCCCATAACCCAGCACGTTCTTCCCTCTAACACAGCACGTTCTTCCCTCTAACACAGCACGTTCTTCCCTCTAACTCAGCATGTTCTTCCCCGTAACCCAGCACATTCTTCCCTCTAAACAATCATGTTCTTCCCTCTGACCCAGCACGTTCCTCCCGCTGACCCAGCACGTTCTTCCCTCTGAACCAGCACGTTCTTCCCTCTGACCCAGCACGTTCTTCCCTCTGAACCAGCACGTTCTTCCCTCTGAACCAGCACGTTCTTCCCTCTGACCCAGCACGTTCTTCCCTCTGACCCAGCACGTTCTTACCTCTGACCGAGCACATTCTTCCCTCTGACCCAGCACATTATTCCCTCTAACCCAGCACATTTTTCCCTCTAACCCAGCACGTTCCTCCCTCTAACCCAGCACGTTCTTTCCCCTAACCCAGCACATTCTTCCCTCTAACCCAGCACATTCTTCCCTCTAACCCAGCATGTTCTTCCCTCTAACCAATCATGTTCTTCCCTCTAACCAATCATGTTCTTCCCTCTGAGCCAGCACGTTCTTCCCTCTGACCCAGCACGTTCTTCCCTCTAGCCCAGCACCTTTTTACCCCTAACCCAGCACGTTCTTCCCTCTAACCCACCACGTTCTTCCCTCTGACCCAGCACTTTATTCCCTATAACCCAGCACATTCTTCCCTCTAACCCAGCACGTTTTTCCCTCTGACACAGCATGTTCTTCCCTCTGACCCAGCACTTTATTCCCTATAACCCAGCACGTTCTTCCCTCTGACCCAGCGCGTTGTTCCCTCTAACCCAGCACGTTGTTCCCTCTTACCCAGCACGTTCTTCCCTCTAACCCAGCACGTTCTTCCCTCTAACCCAGCACGTTCTTCCCTCTAACCCAGCACGTTCTTCCCTCTAACCCAGCACGTTCTACCCCGTAACCCAGCACGTCCTTCTCTCTGACCCAGCACGTTCTTCCCTCTGACCCAGCACGTCCTTCCCTCAAACCCAGCAAGTCCTTCCCTCTGACCCAGCACGTTCTTCCCTCTGACCCAGCACGTTCTTCCCTCTAACCCAACACGTTCTTCCCTCTAACCCAGCAAGTCCTTCCCTCTGACCCAGCACGTCCTTCCCTCTGACCCAGCATGTTCTTCCCTCTAACCCAGCACGTTCTTCCTTCCAACCCAGCACGTTCTTCCTCTAACCCAGCACGTTCTTCCCCATAACCCAGCACGTTCTTCCCACTAACCCTGCACATTGTTCCCTCTGAACCAGCACGTTCTTCCCTCTGACCCAGCACGTTCTTCCCTCTGACCCAGCACGTTCTTCCCTCTGACCCAGCACGTTCTTCCCTCTGACCCAGCACGTACTTCCTTCCAACCCAGCACGTTCTTCCTCTAACCCAGCACGTTCTTCCCTCTGACACAGCACGTTCCTCCCTCTGACACAGCACGTTCTTCCCCATAACTCACCACGTTCTTCCCACTAACCCAGCACATTCTTCCCACTAACCCAGCACGTTCTTCCCCCTAACCCAGCATGTTCTTCCCCATAACCCAACACGTTCTTCACCCAACCCAGCACATTCTTCCCTCTAAACTGGTTAATTCTTCCCTCTAACCCAGCATGTTCTTCCCTCTAACACAGCACGTTCTTCCCTCTAACACAGCACGTTCTTCCCTCTAACACAGCACGTTCTTCCCTCTAACTCAGCATGTTCTTCCCCGTAACCCAGCACATTCTTCCCTCTAACCAATCATGTTCTTCCCTCTGACCCAGCACGTTCTTCCCGCTGACCCAGCAATTTTTCCCTCTGACCCAGCACGTTCTTCCCTCTGACCCAGCACGTTCTTCCCTCTGACCCAGCACGTTCTTCCCTCTCACCCAGCACGTTCTTCCCTCTGACCCAGCACGTTCTTCCCTCTGACCCAGCACGTTCTTCCCTCTCACCCAGCACGTTCTTCCCTCTGACCCAGCACGTTCTTCCCTCTGACCCAGCACGTTCATCCCTCTAACCCAGCACGTTCTTCCCTCTGACCCAGCACGTTCTTCCCTCTGACCCAGCACGTTCTTCCCTCTGACCGAGCACGTTCTTCCCTCTAACCCAGCCTTTCTTCCCTCTAACCCAGCACGTTCTGCCCTCTAACCCAGCACGTCCTTCCCTCTAACCCAGCACGTTCTTCCCTTTAACCCAGCACGTTCTTACCCCTAACCCAGCCACGTTCTTTCCTCTAAACTAGCACGTTCTTCCCCGTAACCCAGCACGTTCTTCCCTCTGACCCAGCATGTTCTTCTCCATAACCCAGCACGTTCTTCCCTCTAACCCAGCATGTTCTTCCCCCTAAACCAGCACGTTCTTCCCTCTGACCCAGCACGTTCTTCCCCCTAACCCAGTACGTTCTTCCCTCTAACCCAGCACATTCTTCCCTCTGACCCAGCACGTTCATCCCCCTAACCCAGCCTGTTCTTGCCCCTAACCCAGCACGTTCTTCCCTGTAACCCAGCACGTTCTTCCCCCTAACCCAGCACATTCTTCCCTCTAACCCAGCACATTCTTCCCTCTAACCCAGCACATTTTTCCCTCTAACCCAGCACGTTCCTCCCTCTAACCCAGCACGTTCTTTCCCCTAACCCAGCACATTCTTCCCTCTAACCCAGCACATTCTTCCCTCTAACCCAGCATGTTCTTCCCTCTAACCAATCATGTTCTTCCCTCTAACCAATCATGTTCTTCCCTCTGAGCCAGCACGTTCTTCCCTCTGACCCAGCACGTTCTTCCCTCTAGCCCAGCACCTTTTTACCCCTAACCCAGCACGTTCTTCCCTCTAACCCACCACGTTCTTCCCTCTGACCCAGCACTTTATTCCCTATAACCCAGCACATTCTTCCCTCTAACCCAGCACGTTTTTCCCTCTGACACAGCATGTTCTTCCCTCTGACCCAGCACTTTATTCCCTATAACCCAGCACGTTCTTCCCTCTGACCCAGCGCGTTGTTCCCTCTAACCCAGCACGTTGTTCCCTCTTACCCAGCACGTTCTTCCCTCTAACCCAGCACGTTCTTCCCTCTAACCCAGCACGTTCTTCCCTCTAACCCAGCACGTTCTTCCCTCTAACCCAGCACGTTCTTCCCCGTAACCCAGCACGTCCTTCTCTCTGACCCAGCACGTTCTTCCCTCTGACCCAGCACGTCCTTCCCTCAAACCCAGCAAGTCCTTCCCTCTGACCCAGCACGTTCTTCCCTCTGACCCAGCACGTTCTTCCCTCTAACCCAACACGTTCTTCCCTCTAACCCAGCAAGTCCTTCCCTCTGACCCAGCACGTCCTTCCCTCTGACCCAGCATGTTCTTCCCTCTAACCCAGCACGTTCTTCCTTCCAACCCAGCACGTTCTTCCTCTAACCCAGCACGTTCTTCCCTATAACCCAGCACGTTCTTCCAACTAACCCTGCACATTGTTCCCTCTGAACCAGCACGTTCTTCCCTCTGACCCAGCATGTTCTTCCCTCTGACCCAGCACGTACTTCCTTCCAACCCAGCACGTTCTTCCTCTAACCCAGCACGTTCTTCCCTCTGACCCAGCACGTTCCTCCCTCTGACCCAGCACGTTCTTCCCCATAACCCACCACGTTCTTCCCACTAACCCAGCACATTCTTCCCACTAACCCAGCACGTTCTTCCCCCTAACCCAGCATGTTCTTCCCCATAACCCAACACGTTCTTCACCCAACCCAGCACATTCTTCCCTCTAAACTGGTTAATTCTTCCCTCTAACCAGCATGTTCTTCCCTCTAACACAGCACGTTCTTCCCTCTAACACAGCACGTTCTTCCCTCTAACTCAGCATGTTCTTCCCCGTAACCCAGCACATTCTTCCCTCTAACCAATCATGTTCTTCCCTCTGACCCAGCACGTTCTTCCCGCTGACCCAGCAATTTTTCCCTCTGACCCAGCACGTTCTTCCCTCTGACCCAGCACGTTCTTCCCTCTCACCCAGCACGTTCTTCCCTCTGACCCAGCACGTTCTTCCCTCTGACCCAGCACGTTCTTCCCTCTCACCCAGCACGTTCTTCCCTCTGACCCAGCACGTTCTTCCCTCTGACCCAGCACGTTCATCCCTCTAACCCAGCACGTTCTTCCCTCTGACCCAGCACGTTCTTCCCTGTAACCCAGCACGTTCTTCCCTCTGACCGAGCACGTTCTTCCCTCTAACCCAGCCTTTCTTCCCTCTAACCCAGCACGTTCTGCCCTCTAACCCAGCACGTCCTTCCCTCTAACCCAGCACGTTCTTCCCTTTAACCCAGCACGTTCATACCCCTAACCCAGCCACGTTCTTTCCTCTAAACTAGCACGTTCTTCCCCGTAACCCAGCACGTTCTTCCCTCTGACCCAGCATGTTCTTCTCCATAACCCAGCACGTTCTTCCCTATAACCCAGCATGTTCTTCCCCCTAAACCAGCACGTTCTTCCCTCTGACCCAGCACGTTCTTCCCCCTAACCCAGTACGTTCTTCCCTCTGACCCAGCACATTCTTCCCTCTGACCCAGCACGTTCATCCCTCTAACCCAGCATGTTCTTCCTTCCAACCCAGCATGTTCTTCCTCTAACCCAGCACGTTCTGCCCTCTGACACAGCACGTTCTTCCAGATAACCCAGCACGTTCTTCCCACTAACCCAGCACATTCTTCCCCCTAACCCAGCATGTTCTTCCCTCTAACCCATCACTTTCTTCCCTCTGACCCAGCACGTTCTTCCCTCTGCCCAAGCACTTTCTTCCCCCAACCCAGCAAGTTCTTCCACGTCACCCAGCCCGTTCTTCCCTCTAACCCAGCAAGTTCTTCCCTCTAATCCAGCACATTCTTTCGTCTAACCCAGCACTGTCTTCCCCCCGACCCAGCACGTTCTGCCCCCTAACCCAGCACGTTCTTCCCCCTAACCCAGCCTGTTCTTCCCCCTAACCCAGCACGTTCTTCCCTGTAACCCAGCACGTTCTTCCCCCTAACCCAGCACATTCTTCCCTCTAACCCAGCCTTTCTTCCCTCTAACCCAGCACGTTCTGCCCTCTAACCCAGCACGTCCTTCCCTCTAACCCAGCACGTTCTTCCCTTTAACCCAGCACGTTCTTACCCCTAACCCAGCCATGTTCTTTCCTCTAAACTAGCACGTTCTTCCCCGTAACCCAGCACGTTCTTCCCTCTGACCCAGCATGTTCTTCTCCATAACCCAGCACGTTCTTCCCTCTAACCCAGCATGTTCTTCCCCCTAAACCAGCACGTTCTTCCCTCTGACCCAGCACGTTCTTCCCCCTAACCCAGTACGTTCTTCCCTCTAACCCAGCACATTCTTCCCTCTGACCCAGCACGTTCATCCCTCTAACCCAGCACGTTCTTCCTTCCAACCCAGCACGTTCTTCCTCTAACCCAGCACGTTCTTCCTCTAACCCAGCACGTTCTGCCCTCTGACACAGCACGTTCTTCCAGATAACCCAGCACGTTCTTCCCACTAACCCAGCACATTCTTCCCCCTAACCCAGCATGTTCTTCCCTCTAACCCAGCACTTTCTTCCCTCTGACCCAGCACGTTCTTCCCTCTGCCCAAGCACTTTCTTCCCCCAACCCAGCAAGGTTCTCCACGTTACCCAGCCCGTTCTTCCCTCTAACCCAGCAAGTTCTTCCCTCTACTCCAGCACCATTCTTTCGTCTAACCAGCACTGTCTTCCCCCAACCCAGCACGTTCTGCCCCCTAACCCAGCACGTTCTTCCCCCTAACCCAGCCGTTCTTGCCCCTAACCCAGCACGTTCTTCCCTGTAACCCAGCACGTTCTTCCCCCTAACCCAGCACATTCTTCCCTCTAACCCAGCACATTCTTCCCTCTAACCCAGCACATTTTTCCCTCTAACCCAGCACGTTCCTCCCTCTAACCCAGCACGTTCTTTCCCCTAACCCAGCACATTCTTCCCTCTAACCCAGCACATTTTTCCCTCTAACCCAGCATGTTCTTCCCTCTAACCAATCATGTTCTTCCCTCTAACCAATCATGTTCTTCCCTCTGAGCCAGCACGTTAATCCCTCTGACCCAGCACGTTCTTCCCTCTGACCCAGCACGTTCTTCCCTCTAGCCCAGCACCTTTTTACCCCTAACCCAGCACGTTCTTCCCTCTAACCCACCACGTTCTTCCCTCTGACCCAGCACTTTATTCCCTATAACCCAGCACATTCTTCCCTCTAACCCAGCACGTTTTTCCCTCTGACACTGCATGTTCTTCCCTCTGACCCAGCACTTTATTTCCTATAACCCAGCACGTTCTTCCCTCTGACCCAGCGCGTTGTTCCCTCTAACCCAGCACGTTCTTCCCTCTTACCCAGCACGTTCTTCCCTCTAACCCAGCACGTTCTTCCCTCTAACCCAGCACGTTCTTCCCTCTAACCCAGCACGTTCTTCCCTCTAACCCAGCACGTTCTACCCCGTAACCCAGCACGTCCTTCTCTCTGACCCAGCACGTTCTTCCCTCTGACCCAGCACGTCCTTCCCTCAAACCCAGCAAGTCCTTCCCTCTGACCCAGCACGTTCTTCCCTCTGACCCAGCACGTTCTTCCCTCTAACCCAACACGTTCTTCCCTCTAACCCAGCAAGTCCTTCCCTCTGACCCAGCACGTCCTTCCCTCTGACCCAGCATGTTCTTCCCTCTAACCCAGCACGTTCTTCCTTCCAACCCAGCACGTTCTTCCTCTAACCCAGCACGTTCTTCCCTATAACCCAGCACGTTCTTCCAACTAACCCTGCACATTGTTCCCTCTGAACCAGCACGTTCTTCCCTCTGACCCAGCACGTTCTTCCCTCTGACCCAGCACGTACTTCCTTCCAACCCAGCACGTTCTTCCTCTAACCCAGCACGTTCTTCCCTCTGACACAGCACGTTCCTCCCTCTGACACAGCACGTTCTTCCCCATAACCCACCACGTTCTTCCCACTAACCCAGCACATTCTTCCCACTAACCCAGCACGTTCTTCCCCCTAACCCAGCATGTTCTTCCCCATAACCCAACACGTTCTTCACCCAACCCAGCACATTCTTCCCTCTAAACTGGTTAATTCTTCCCTCTAACCCAGCATGTTCTTCCCTCTAACACAGCACGTTCTTCCCTCTAACACAGCACGTTCTTCCCTCTAACTCAGCATGTTCTTCCCCGTAACCCAGCACATTCTTCCCTCTAACCAATCATGTTCTTCCCTCTGACCCAGCACGTTCTTCCCGCTGACCCAGCAATTTTTCCCTCTGACCCAGCACGTTCTTCCCTCTGACCCAGCACGTTCTTCCCTCTCACCCAGCACGTTCTTCCCTCTGACCCAGCACGTTCTTCCCTCTGACCCAGCACGTTCTTCCCTCTCACCCAGCACGTTCTTCCCTCTGACCCAGCACGTTCTTCCCTCTGACCCAGCACGTTCATCCCTCTAACCCAGCACGTTCTTCCCTCTGACCCAGCACGTTCTTCCCTCTGACTCAGCACGTTCTACCCTCTGACCGAGCACGTTCTTCCCTCTAACCCAGCCGTTCTTCCCTCTAACCCAGCACTGTTCTGCCTCTAACCCAGCACGTCCTTCCCTCTAACCCAGCACGTTCTTCCCTTTAACCCAGCACGTTCTTACCCTAACCCAGCCACGTTCTTTCCTCTAAACTAGCACGTTCTTCCCCGTAACCCAGCACGTTCTTTCCTCTGACCCAGCATGTTCTTCCCCTAACCCAGCACGTTCTTCCCTCTGACCCAGCACGTTCTTCCCCCTAACCCAGTACGTTCTTCCCTCTAACCCAGCACGTTCTTCCCTCTGACCCAGCACGTTCATCCCTCTAACCCAGCACGTTCTTCCTTCCAACTCAGCATTTTCTTCCTCTAACCCAGCACGTTCTGCCCTCTGACACAGCACGTTCTTCCAGATAACCCAGCACGTTCTTCCCACTAACCCAGCACATTCTTCCCCCTAACCCAGCATGTTCTTCCCTCTAACCCAGCACTTTCTTCCCTCTGACCCAGCACGTTCTTCCCTCTGCCCAAGCACTTTCTTCCCCCAACCCAGCAAGTTCTT
Source organism: Carcharodon carcharias (assembly GCF_017639515.1). Taxonomy (NCBI): domain Eukaryota; kingdom Metazoa; phylum Chordata; class Chondrichthyes; order Lamniformes; family Lamnidae; genus Carcharodon; species Carcharodon carcharias. The sequence continues at coordinate 158,271,385 of NC_054474.1, forward strand.
CCACGTCACCCAGCCCGTTCTTCCCTCTAACCCAGCAAGTTCTTCCCTCTAATCCAGCACATTCTTTCGTCTAACCCAGCACTGCCTTCCCCCCAACCCAGCACGTTCTGCCCCGTAACCCAGCACGTTCTTCCCCCTAACCCAGCCTGTTCTTGCCCCTAACCCAGCACGTTCTTCCCTGTAACCCAGCACGTTCTTCCCCCTAACCCAGCACATTCTTCCCTCTAACCCAGCACGTTTTTCCCTCTGACACAGCATGTTCTTCCCTCTGACCCAGCACTTTATTCCCTATAACCCAGCACGTTCTTCCCTCTGACCCAGCGCGTTGTTCCCTCTAACCCAGCACGTTGTTCCCTCTTACCCAGCACGTTCTTCCCTCTAACCCAGCACGTTCTTCCCTCTAACCCAGCACGTTCTTCCCTCTAACCCAGCACGTTCTTCCCTCTAACCCAGCACGTTCTTCCCCGTAACCCAGCACGTCCTTCTCTCTGACCCAGCACGTTCTTTCCTCTGACCCAGCACGTCCTTCCCTCAAACCCAGCAAGTCCTTCCCTCTGACCCAGCACGTTCTTCCCTCTGACCCAGCACGTTCTTCCCTCTGACCCAGCACGTTCTTCCCTCTGACCCAGCACGTTCTTCCCTCTAACCCAACACGTTCTTCCCTCTAACCCAGCATGTTCTTCCCTCTGACCCAGCACGTTCTTCCCACTAACCCTGCACGTTGTTCCCTCTGACCCAGCAGGTCCTTCCCTCTGACCCAGCATGTTCTTCCCTCTAACCCAGCACGTTCTTCCTTCCAACCCAGCACGTTCTTCCTCTAACCCAACACGTTCTTCCCTATAACCCAGCACGTTCTTCCAACTAACCCTGCACATTGTTCCCTCTGAACCAGCACGTTCTTCCCTCTGACCCAGCACGTTCTTCCCTCTGACCCAGCACGTACTTCCTTCCAACCCAGCACGTTCTTCCTCTAACCCATCACGTTCTTCCCTCTGACCCAGCACGTTCCTCCCTCTGACCCAGCACGTTCTTCCCCATAACCCACCACGTTCTTCCCACTAACCCAGCACATTCTTCCCACTAACCCAGCACGTTCTTCCCCCTAACCCAGCATGTTCTTCCCCATAACCCAGCACGTTCTTCACCCAACCCAGCACATTCTTCCCGCTAAACTGGTTAATTCTTCCCTCTAACCCAGCATGTTCTTCCCTCTAACACAGCACGTTCTTCCCTCTAACACAGCACATTCTTCCCTCTAACACAGCACATTCTTCCCTTTAACTCAGCATGTTCTTCCCCGTAACCCAGCACATTCTTCCCTCTAACCAATCATGTTCTTCCCTCTGACCCAGCACGTTCTTCCCGCTGACCCAGCAATTTTTCCCTCTGACCCAGCACGTTCTTCCCTCTGACCCAGCACGTTCTTCCCGCTGACCTAGCACGTTCTTCCCTCTGACCCAGCACGTTCTTCCCTCTGACCCAGCACGTTCTTCCCTCTGACCCAGCACGTTCTTCCCTCTGACCCAGCACGTTCTTCCCTCTGACCCAGCACGTTCTTCCCTCTGACCCAGCACGTTCTTCCCTCTGACCCAGCACGTTCTTCCCTCTGACCGAGCACGTTCTTCCCTCTAACCCAGCCTTTCTTCCCTCTAACCCAGCACGTTCTGCCCTCTAACCCAGCACGTCCTTCCCTCTAACCCAGCACGTTCTTCCCTTTAACCCAGCACGTTCTTACCCCTAACCCAGCACGTTCTTCCCTATAACCCAGCACGTTCTTCCTCTAACCCAGCTCGTTCTTCCCTTTAACCCAGCACGTTCTTACCCCTAACCCAGCACGTCCTTCCCTCTAACCCAGCACGTTCTTCCCTTTAACCCAGCACGTTCTTCCCTCTAACCCAGCACGTTCTTCCTCTAACCCAGCACGTTCTTCCCTCTGACCCTGCACGTTCTTCCCCCTTACCCAGCAATTTCTTCCCCATAACCCAGCACGTTCTTCCCTCTAACCCACCAAGATCTTCCCTCTAATCCAGCACATTCTTCCATCTAACCCAGCACCTTCTTCCCCCCAACCCAGCACGTTCTTTCCTCTGACCCAGCACGTTCTTCCCCATAACCCAGTACATTCTTCCCCCTAACCCAGCACGTTCTTCCCCCTAACCCAGCACGTTCTTCCCCCTAACCCAGCACATTCTTCCCCCTAACCCAGCAAGTTCTTCCCCGTAACCCAGCGCGTTCTTCCCCGTAACCCAGCGCGTTCTTCCCTCTAACCCAGCACGTTCTTCCCTCTAACCAAGCACGTTCTTCCCTCTGACCCAGCATGTTTTTCCCTCTGACCCAGCACTTTATTCCCTATAACCCAGCACGTTCTTCCCTCTAACCAAGCACGTTCTTCCCTCTAACCCAGCACGTTCTTCCCTCTAACACAGCACGTTCTACCCTCTGACACAGCACGTTCTACCCTCTGACACAGCACGTTCTTCCCTCTGGCCCAGCACGTTCTTCCCTCTGGCCCAGCACGTTCTTCCCTCTGGCCCAGCACGTTCTTCCCTCTGGCCCAGCACGTTCTTCCCTCTGGCCCAGCACGTTCTTCCCTCTAACCCAGCTCATTCTTCCCTCTGACCCAGCACCATCTTCCCTCAGAACCAGCCCGTCCTTCCTTCTAACCCAGCAGATTATTCCCACTAACCCAGCACGTTCTTCCTTCTTACCCAGCACGTTCTTCCCTCTAACGCTGCACGTTCTTCCCTCTAACCCTGCATGTTCTTCCCCCTAACCCAGCCACGTTCTTTCCTCTAAACTAGCACGTTCTTCCCCGTAACCCAGCACGTTCTTCCCTCTGACCCAGCATGTTCTTCTCCATAACCCAGCACGTTCTTCCCTCTAACCCAGCATGTTCTTCCCCCTAAACCAGCACGTTCTTCCCTCTGACCCAGCATGTTCTTCCCCCTAACCCAGTACGTTCTTCCCTCTAACCCAGCACATTCTTCCCTCTGACCCAGCACGTTCATCCCTCTAACCCAGCACGTTCTTCCTTCCAACCCAGCACGTTCTTCCTCTAACCCAGCACGTTCTTCCTCTAACCCAGCACATTCTTCCTCTAACCCAGCACGTTCTGCCCTCTGACACAGCACGTTCTTCCAGATAACCCAGCACGTTCTTGCCACTAACCCAGCACATTCTTCCCCCAACACAGCACGTTCTTCCCCCTAACCCAGCACGTTCTTCCCCCTAACCCAGCACATTCTTCCCCCAACCCAGCACATTCTTCCCTCTAACCTAGTTAATTCTTCCCTCTAACCCAGCACGTTCTTCCCTCTAACACAGCACGTTCTTGCCTCTAACCCAGCACGTTCTTGCCTCTAACCCAGCACGTTCTTCCCTCTAACTCAGCACATTCATCCCTCTGACCCAGCACGTTCTTCCCTCTAACCCAGCACGTTCTTCCCTCTAACACAGCACGTTCTTGCCTCTAACCCTGCACGTTCTTCCCTCTAACTCAGCACGTTCTTCCCTCTAACCCAGCACGTTCTTCCCTCTAACTCAGCACGTTCTTCCCTCTAACCCAGCACGTTCTTCCCTCTAACCCAGCACGTTCTTCCCTCTAACCCAGCACATCCTTCCCTCTAACCCAACACATCCTTCCTCTAACCCAGCACGTTCTTCCCCCTAACCCAGCACATTCTTACCCCTAACCCAGCACGTTCTTCCCCCTGACCACGCACATTCTTCCCCCTAACCCAGCATGTCCTTCCCTCTAACCCAGCACGTTTTTCCCACTAACCCTGCACGTTGTTCCCTCTGACCCAGCACGTTCTTCCCTCTGACCCAACACGTTCTTACCCCTAACCCAGCACGTTCTTACCCCTAACCCAGCACGTTCTTACCCCTAACCCAGCACGTTCTTCCCTCTAACCCAGCACTTTCTTCCCTCTGACCCAGCAAGTTCTTCCCTCTGCCCAAGCACTTTCTTCCCCCAACCCAGCAAGTTCTTCCACGTCACCCAGCCCGTTCTTCCCTCTAACCCAGCAAGTTCTTCCCTCTAATCCAGCACATTCTTTCGTCTAACCCAGCACTTTCTTCCCCCCAACCCAGCACGTTCTTCCCCCTGACCCAGCACGTTCTTCCCCCTGACCCAGCACGTTCTTCCCCCTAACCCAGCACTTTCTTCCCCCCAACCCAGCACGTTCTTCCCCCTGACCCAGCACATTCTTCCCCCTAAGCCAGCCTGTTCTTCCCCCTAACCCAGCACATTCTTCCCTGTAACCCAGCACGTTCTTCACCCTAACCCAGCACATTCTTCCCTCTAACCCAGCACATTCTTCCCTCTAACCCAGCACATTCTTCCCTCTAACCCAGCACATTTTTCCCTCTAACCCAGCACATTTTTCCCTCTAACCCAGCACGTTCCTCCCTCTAACCCAGCACGTTCTTCCCTCTAACCCAGCACATTCTTCCCCCTAACCCAGCACATTCTTCCCCCTAACCCAGCACATTCTTCCCTCTAACCCAGCACATTTTTCCCTCTAACCCAGCACGTTCCTCCCTCTAACCCAGCACGTTCTTCCCTCTGACCCAGCACATTTTTCCCTCTGACCCAGCACATTTTTCCCTCTAACCCAGCACGTTCTTCCCTCTAACCAATCATGTTCTTCCCTCTAACCAATCATGTTCTTCCCTCTGAGCCAGCACATTATTCCCTCTGACCCAGCACATTCTTCCCTCTAGCCCAGCACCTTCTTACCCCTAACCCAGCACGTTCTTCCCTCTAACCCACCACGTTCTTCCCTCTGACCCAGCACTTTATTCCCTATAACCCAGCACGTTCTTCCCTCTAACCCAGCACGTTCTTCCCTCTGACCCAGCATGTTCTTCCCTCTGACCCAGCACTTTATTCCCTATAACCCAGCACGTTCTTCCCTCTGACCCAGCGCGTTGTTCCCTCTAACCCAGCACGTTGTTCCCTCAAACCCAGCAAGTCCTTCCCTCTGACCCAGCACGTTCTTCCCTCTAACCCAGCACGTTCTTCCCTCTAACCCAGCAAGTCCTTCCCTCTGACCCAGCACGTTCTTCCCTCTGACCCAGCACGTTCTTCCCTCTAACCCAGCACGTTCTTCCCCGTAACCCAGCACGTTCTTCCCTCTGACCCAGCATGTTCTTCCCTCTGACCCAGCACATTTTTCCCTCTGACCCAGCACGTTCTTTCCTCTAACCCAGCACGTTCTTCCCTCTGATCCAGCACGTTCTTTCCTCTAACCCAGCACGTTCTTCCCTCTGACTCAGCACATTCTTCCCCCTTACCCAGCACATTCTTCCCTGTAACCCAGCACGTTCTTCCCTCTGACCCAGCACGTTCTTCCCACTAACCCAGCACGTTCTTCCCTCTGGCACAGCACATTCTTCCCTCTAACCCAGCACATTCTTCCCTCTAACCCAGCACATTCTTCCCTCTAACCCAGCACATTTTTCCCTCTAACCCAGCATGTTCCTCCCTCTAACCCAGCATGTTCTTCCCTCTAACCCAGCACGTTCTTCCCCCTAACCCAGCACATTCTTCCCTCTAACCCAGCACATTTTTCCCTCTAACCCAACACGTTCCTCCCTCTAACCCAACACGTTCTTCCCTCTTACCCAGCACGTTCTTCCCTCTAACCCAGCCCGTTCTTCCCTCTAACCCAGCACATTCTTCCCTCTAACCCAGCACGTTCTTCCCTCTAACCCAGCACGTTCTTCCCTCTAACCCAGCACGTTCTTCCCTCTAACCCAGCACGTTCTTCCCCATAACCCAGCACGTCCTTCCCTCTGACCCAGCACGTTCTTCCCTCTGACCCAGCACGTTCTTCCCTCTGACCCAGCACGTCCTTCCCTCAAACCCAGCAAGTCTTTCCCTCTGACCCAGTACGTTCTTCCCTCTAACCTAGCACGTTCTTCCCTCTAACCTAGCACGTTCTTCCCTCTAACCTAGCACGTTCTTCCCTCTGACCCAGCACGTTCTTCCCTCTAACCCAGCACGTTCTTCCCTCTAACCCAGCAAGTCCTTCCCTCTGACCCAGTGCGTTCTTCCCTCTAACCCAGCATGTTCTTTCCTCTGACTCAGCACGTTCTTTCCTCTAACCCAGCACGTTCTTCCCTCTGACCCAGCACGTTCTTCCCTCTAACCCAGCACGTTCTTCCCTCTAACCCAGCACGTTCTTCCCTCTGACTCAGCACATTCTTCCCTCAGACTCAGCACGTTCTTCACTCTAACCCAGCACGTTCCTCCCTCTGACCCAGCATATTCTTCCCTCTGACTCAGCACGTTCTTCATTCTAACCCAGCACGTTCTTCATTCTAACCCAGCACGTTCTTCCCCCTGACCCAGCACGTTCTTCCTTCTGACCCAGCACGTTCTTCCCCGTAATCCAGCACATTCTTCTCTCTGACCCAGCACGTTCCTCCCTCTGACCCAGCACGTCCTTCCCTCAAACCCAGCACGTTCTTCCCTCTATCCCAGCACGTTCTTCCCTCTAACCCAGCACGTTCTTCCCTCTAACCCAACACATCCTTCCTCTAACCCAGCACGTTCTTCCCCCTAACCCAGCACATTCTTACCCCTAACCCAGCACGTTCTTCCCCCTGACCACGCACATTCTTCCCCCTAACCCAGCATGTCCTTCCCTCTAACCCAGCACGTTTTTCCCACTAACCCTGCACGTTGTTCCCTCTGACCCAGCACGTTCTTCCCTCTGACCCAACACGTTCTTACCCCTAACCCAGCACGTTCTTACCCCTAACCCAGCACGTTCTTCCCTCTAACCCAGCACTTTCTTCCCTCTGACCCAGCAAGTTCTTCCCTCTGCCCAAGCACTTTCTTCCCCCAACCCAGCAAGTTCTTCCACGTCACCCAGCCCGTTCTTCCCTCTAACCCAGCAAGTTCTTCCCTCTAATCCAGCACATTCTTTCGTCTAACCCAGCACTTTCTTCCCCCCAACCCAGCACGTTCTTCCCCCTGACCCAGCACGTTCTTCCCCCTGACCCAGCACGTTCTTCCCCCTAACCCAGCACTTTCTTCCCCCCAACCCAGCACGTTCTTCCCCCGACCCAGCACATTCTTCCCCCTAAGCCAGCCTGTTCTTCCCCCTAACCCAGCACATTCTTCCCTGTAACCCAGCACGTTCTTCACCCTAACCCAGCACATTCTTCCCTCTAACCCAGCACATTCTTCCCTCTAACCCAGCACATTTTTCCCTCTAACCCAGCACATTTTTCCCTCTAACCCAGCACGTTCCTCCCTCTAACCCAGCACGTTCTTCCCTCTAACCCAGCACATTCTTCCCCCTAACCCAGCACATTCTTCCCCCTAACCCAGCACATTCTTCACTCTAACCCAGCACATTCTTCCCTCTAACCCAGCACGTTCCTCCCTCTAACCCAGCACGTTCTTCCCTCTGACCCAGCACATTTTTCCCTCTGACCCAGCACATTTTTCCCTCTAACCCAGCACGTTCTTCCCTCTAACCAATCATGTTCTTCCCTCTAACCAATCATGTTCTTCCCTCTGAGCCAGCACATTATTCCCTCTGACCCAGCACATTCTTCCCTCTAGCCCAGCACCTTCTTACCCCTAACCCAGCACGTTCTTCCCTCTAACCCACCACGTTCTTCCCTCTGACCCAGCACTTTATTCCCTATAACCCAGCACGTTCTTCCCTCTAACCCAGCACGTTCTTCCCCGTAACCCAGCACGTTCTTCCCTCTGACCCAGCATGTTCTTCCCTCTGACCCAGCACGTTTTTCCCTCTGACCCAGCACGTTCTTTCCTCTAACCCAGCACGTTCTTCCCTCTGATCCAGCACGTTCTTTCCTCTAACCCAGCACGTTCTTCCCTCTGACTCAGCACATTCTTCCCCCTTACCCAGCACATTCTTCCCTGTAACCCAGCACGTTCTTCCCTCTGACCCAGCACGTTCTTTCCTCTAACCCAGCACGTTCTTCCCTCTGACTCAGCACATTCTTCCCCCTAACCCAGCACATTCTTCCCCCTAACCCAGCACATTCTTCCCTCTAACCCAGCACATTTTTCCCTCTAACCCAGCATGTTCCTCCCTCTAACCCAGCATGTTCTTCCCTCTAACCCAGCACGTTCTTCCCCCTAACCCAGCACATTCTTCCCTCTAACCCAGCACATTTTTCCCTCTAACCCAACACGTTCCTCCCTCTAACCCAACACGTTCTTCCCTCTTACCCAGCACGTTCTTCCCTCTAACCCAGCCCGTTCTTCCCTCTAACCCAGCACATTCTTCCCTCTAACCCAGCACGTTCTTCCCTCTAACCCAGCACGTTCTTCCCTCTAACCCAGCACGTTCTTCCCTCTAACCCAGCACGTTCTTCCCCATAACCCAGCACGTCCTTCCCTCTGACCCAGCACGTTCTTCCCTCTGACCCAGCACGTTCTTCCCTCTGACCCAGCACGTCTTTCCCTCAAACCCAGCAAGTCTTTCCCTCTGACCCAGTACGTTCTTCCCTCTAACCTAGCACGTTCTTCCCTCTAACCTAGCACGTTCTTCCCTCTAACCTAGCACGTTCTTCCCTCTGACCCAGCACGTTCTTCCCTCTAACCCAGCACGTTCTTCCCTCTAACCCAGCAAGTCCTTCCCTCTGACCCAGTGCGTTCTTCCCTCTAACCCAGCATGTTCTTTCCTCTGACTCAGCACGTTCTTTCCTCTAACCCAGCACGTTCTTCCCTCTGACCCAGCACGTTCATCCCTCTGACCCAGCACGTTCATCCCTCTAACCCAGCACGTTCTTCCCCCTGACCCAGCACGTTCTTCCTTCTGACCCAGCACGTTCTTCCCCGTAATCCAGCACATTCTTCTCTCTGACCCAGCACGTTCCTCCCTCTGACCCAGCACGTCCTTCCCTCAAACCCAGCACGTTCTTCCCTCTATCCCAGCACGTTCTTCCCTCTAACCCAGCACATTCTTCCCTCTGACGCAGCACGTTCTTCCCTCTAACCCAGCACGTTCTTCCCTCTAACCCAGCATGTTCGTCTGTTTCAGATAACAGTCCAAATCTGTTTTGAATTCTTCAATGGAACCTGCCTCCGCCACACTCTCAGGCAGTGCATTCCAGACCTTAACCGCTCGCTGTGTGAAAAAGTTTATCCTCACGTCTCTTTTGCTTTATTTGACCAAACCCTTCGTTCAGGAACAGGAACAGTTTGTCCCTATCTACCAGGACCAGGCCCATGCAGCTTGACACTCGAAAGTCCGATTAATCCAACCTTCTGCTGTAACAGTTCAGAGGGTTTGGCCGAAACATCTGTGGACACGAGTCCCAATGTAAGCAGCGAGGGACAGTTCGCTGGGGTAGAGTTAAAGGCTGGGATGGTGTAGGTCGACCTGGGACTTCATACTGCAAATTTATGGCATTTTGTCCAGCGTTTGATCTTAACCAAAATCAATTAAGTTAGACTATGGTTAGACGGCATCTGAAAGCTGAAAAAAACAACTTTAAAGGAATCTTTGTCACGGATAGAATGAAGAGTGAAGAGTCGTATTCCAGACAGTTACAACTAGACCAGTCCAGGTGAGGTCAAACAGCTGGCCAACTACAGAACCATAGTAATGTTACAGCACAAAAAGAGGCCATTCAGCCCATTGTATCTGTGCTAGCCGAAAAAAAAAAATCTAGCTGCCCATTTTAATCCCACCTTTCAGCGAAGGAGCGCAGGAATGTCCCCGAGGCTCAGAGCCGGCTCGGGGACGTTAGTTCAAGTTCGAAAAAATTTAATTAAGGGGGAAAAGTAAAATTTTTAAGACACGTCCCCTCATGTGAAGCTGTCACATGAGCTGGGACGTGTCTATTAATTTTATTAAAAATTTCTACAATACTTTAAAAAATCCTTCATGACACCTCACCCCGCCCGCAGAGGAGGTTTCATGATAAATGCAAAGGCCCGCCAGCCTTGAGGTTGGACAGGAAGCTCAGTCAATGGTTTCAATTGATAGTTAACTGGCCTTAACAGGCCTTTGACAGTTCGGAGGGCGCGCAGCCGATTCTGGTGCACGCCCCGCGGACTGGAAACCTGAATGAAGCGTGGTGATGTTGGGACGTACGCCCCACCTCACCCCGCGTCATCTTAAGCCTCGGCGAGCGGGTCCCGCGCCCCCCATTCGCCAAGCCAAACATTGTGCACCTTAAATCCGTGCCGCCTGGTGATTGACATCTCTGCTGGGGGAAACCAATACAGTTCCGAAACAAATAAAATAAAATTGAACACAGCTTAAATTTTAAAATATTCTACGTTATAAGTGGTGCTGGATGGAGATCTGGAAAGGAAATGAATTTTCCCACCCAGTTACATCAAATGTTTTTCTCCCGCTGTTCGCCACTCTATTAGTGAATGCACAGTCCGGGCAATGAGTCCTGGATCTTCCCCGTTGAGGTCCAGCACATTGAATGGTGCTGTTACCCTCGGAGGGAAGTCGGTCAGTCCAACATGTTGAGCTTAGCCTGTCAGTGTACTCCCCTGTGAGGCATCATCCAACCCTCCCTCCACTTACAGCAGGGCAGCACTCCAATGAAAGGTGACTAAATTCCAGGCCGCTCACCTGTCACTGCTCGTCACAAGTGTGTCCTCGTGGATCCAGATGACTCTGGGATCAGGGTAACCGGTGGCAGAGCAGCTGATTCGGACCTCCGCCCCTCTCAAAAAGTCCTGCGAGCTGGGACTGATGGAGACATGTGGGGCCTCTGCAAACAAACAGACGAAAAGGTTCCAGAAGGATGACCGTCTCCACTTATTATGCAAAAATAAAAGCACCAAAAATGCTGGAAATGCCCAGCAGGTCGGACAACTTCTATGCGGCGAGAGAAAGGGAGTTAACATTTCAGGTCAATGACCTGCCAGGTCAGAGACGTTAACTCTGTTCCTCTCGCCACCCGGGCGCTGTCCGACCTGCTGAGCATTTCCAGCATTTTCACGCTTTTATTTCAGATTTCCAGCATTCGCAGGATTGGGTTTTTTTATGTTTTCCGTTTGTTACGTCTTTGGTTAATTCTCGCATCTCATTATCACAGGTCCAACGTGAAATGCTCCACCCTCCTCCAAAAAACAGCCAATGAAACCTCTCCAGCACCTCCCATCACCTTCCGGGGGATTTACGACGAGGGTGAGGTGAATGGCTGCTTAACTGTACAATAAATGATATCAAAATACAAGATGCAAAAGGAAACACTCCCCCGTTAACAGGAGGAGGAGGGTCATTAGGGACTAGCAAACCTGATGTTTCAACCTCACCAAACAACCTGTCAGCACGCCCATCACATTCTGAAACCATTGTTCATTGTCTTCTCTGGTAACTTAGTGCACAAGATTATTCTTTTGTATTTAAAACCAACGTTCCACCCACTGTCCCTTCCTACTTCTTATTTCCTTATCTTTAATCCTTGTTACGCTACGCAATTCACTTGCATTATTCTACCAACATTAAACCTGAAACAGTAAACCAGCCTCCTCAAAGTCTCCTCTATTCCCAAAGAAATCAAGCCAAACTTCCTTAAATCTTTCGGAGGAAGTTAAAGCTCCCCACGCCCGGAATCACCCGAGTTCTTCATCTCTCCTCTTCCCTCAATGCTACTGAGGCAGCCATTTCTCACCACTGAAGGTACAGAGACTACTGTGAGATCCACTCTTACCAGGTACAAACAGCCACACCGAGGCTTGGCTTGAACCCTGCATATTGACTGCCATACATTCATAGCGTCCCGCGTTCTCCGACTGCACATTCCAAAAGGCCAGGGATGAATTGCTCAAAAGGGTGACATGCTCATTGTCAACCTGCAGCTCAGTCCCATCCCGCATCCAGGTAATGTTATAGCGGACGCTTCCAAGGACTCGGCACGTCAGGACCACCTGATCTCCTGGGAATGCTGTGACGTTTTGAGGAGTTTCCACAATAGGAGGTGGTTCTGAGGAGGGAAAGCAAACAAATGAAGATTTCTGGTGCCGTGAGATGAGGATTAGCCTCTCCTGCACCTCCCATTCGTCACACATCTCTCAGACAGCGCTTCAGGAGTTTCAGTGAGAGTTTGTCCAGGGAGTCACAGAGTCTCGATAACATAGGTTACTACAGGTCACGGCGCGCAAGTCAACCTTTGAAGCTTCGAAAAAGCCTTCCAAAAAGAGGGGTCAGCTTAGGCGCCAGGTATAAAATGTGAAGCGCTCGGCGTTGGTGGAGGTGGTCGCCATTTTGAAATGCGCAGAAAAACGCATATCACCAATAATTCAAATTAAGTCAATGTGTCATGACTTATTTAATGAAATAATTCCACAGGGTCATTTGAGCCACAATCATAGCGTTTTAAAAAGCATCAAATTCATCGTCTTTGACATCCAATGCCGAGTTCACGGAATTTATTCCAAGCTAGAAATAGTAGAGGCGAAAAGGAACTTCAGGGTCAATTTACATAAATCACTAAAATGTCAGGAACATCCACAAAAGACTAATAGATGCTGGCCTTTATATCTTGAGATCAAAAGTACAAGGGGAAGAAGTCTTGCTACAGCTATACCAAAGCCTGGTTGGACCTCTCTTGGAGTTACTGTGAACAGTTCTGGGTACTAAATCTTAAGAGAGAGAGACTGACCTTGGAGGGGCTGCAGTGTAGATTTACCAGAATGATACCTGGATTCCAGGGTTAAACTACTCGGAGAGGTTACACAGACTAGGGTTGTCTTCCCCGGAATTTACAAGGCTAAGAGATAATTTGATCAAAGTTCTCAAAATATTAAGGGGAACAGGTCAGGTGAAGAGAGACTATTTCTGCTGGGTGAGATGTCTAGGACGAGGAGGGTGTGGTTCAAAAATTAAAGCCAGACCTTCCAGGAGTGAAACCAGAAAACACTTCTGCACACAAATACTGGTAGAAGTTTGGATGCCCCCCTCCCACAAATGACAATTAATTCGAGATTAATCCATAAATTTAAAACTGAGATTCATAGATTTTTGTTATCCAGAGGTATGAAGTGATTTGGGGGCAAGGGCAGGTATATGGAGCTAGGTCACAGGACAGCCATAATCTCACTGGATGGAAGGACAGGTCTGAGGGGCTGAACGGCCGCCTCCTGCTCCTGAATTCAAATACCCCGAGGTTGGGGCTGTTACCGTCCTTCGACACTGCCCGGTGAGCACCCTGTGGGAAAACAGCTGGCTGGGTTACCCTTTCATGGTCATAACAGCTGACTGACAGCTCACTGCCGGGACTCACACAGGGGAGAAAGGTGGACATCCGAGAATATACACACACGCACCAGTCAGTGATTCAGGAAAGACGGAGGAAATCAGAGGGGCAGAGAACTGGGACGCGACTTGTACAAGCACCAGATTAGCTGGCACAGTTTCACTTTAGGGGTCGGCGTTCAGAATGTGCCTGTGGTTGAGGGCATCAAAGGCCCAGTATACAGTGCCGCTGGTTAGTGCCCGGCTAGGCGGTGAATTACTGCCCACCATCTTGAGGAGAGATGGGGCAGGGTTTTCCGGTCGGCGAGAAGGGGTGGGACCCACTCAGCAACACGTAATATGATGCGGGATGACGTTGGGTGGAACTCCCGACATCACCCCACATCATTTCCATTCTCAGCCGAATCAGCTGTGCGCCCACCGGCCTGTCAACGGCCTATTGGGGCCATTGAAAAACTAATGAAGGTCATTGATGGACCTGCCCGTCCAACCTTAAGGTTAGCGGGCAGGCCAGGAGCCCTGGCTGCCTTTGGAAAAAGCATGAAACTTCGTTCACGGGCGGGATGAGGTTTCCTGGGGGTATTTAAATTTTTATCTAATCTTTCAGCAGTTGGCCTCAGGGAGATCTGCGCACTCTTCTGCGCGAAAGAGCGCACTCCAGGCTGAGAGGAAATCCCCTCCCCGCCTGCACAGGGAGCGTATGGCGCTTCCTGGTGGATGTCACATAAAATGGCGGCCCGCCCCCGATCAGGGGTGCCAATCGGAGGCGGGCCTGCGCGCGCCCATTCCCGGACTTACTCCCCCAACGAGGGGGGTGGTGGGTGGGGGGGGGGGGGGAGTGTTTTTCCCATGGAGCCGAGGCAAGGCGATTTCTGAAAGGGAGGGGAGGAAAATCTAAGAGAGAAGGAGACCCCTTGTCTGTAAGCTGACTCTCAGCTCCAACTGGCAAAATGATACAGTACAGGAGGGGGCCATTCGGCCCATTGTGCCTGTGACTGGCTCAGTTGAGAGTGGAAAGCGGTTGAGTTCCGCGTTGCTGTCTCCGTGGCAATGCCTCGGCCAATCAGAGTCGACTTGCCAACCCTTTTCTCCTGTGGTATAAATTGTTGTGATTATCTGAAATTTGGTATTCGTGCTCTTGTCCTGATGAGTGCAAGGTGAAAAGCTTCAGCAGCATGTCTCTCTTTTCAGCAACATAAAAGCAGCACTCTCACCTCCTCCGCCTCTTATATAGAAAAAAAAGTTACCAGTCATATCTGCATCTCGTGCTGTCCCTGTGTTTGTGCTGGGAACGTAGATAAACTGGAATATTTGTGCAAAAAGCCCCACTGTCGATGAGCATCATTACAGGTGGGGCAGCAAAATTTGGGGAGCCATTGACTTTGAACAGCTCTCCAAATTTTCCTATCCTTCCCACAACGATGCCCACCGATGTGGGGGGTGGGGGGGGGGGGTGTGTGTGCAGAAAACCCATCCCGTGAGTCGAAATTTTCAATTGCATCAGCGTCCAAACCAGAGCCTCAGCGATTTACTCACCAGTAACAACCAAGAATGTTCGAGCTATGCCTGTGCCCGAGTTACTGATAGCCACACAGTCATAGAATCCTTCATCGGCCCCAGAGACACTCGGGATTTGCCATGTAGTATTCACTGCATCTCTGAAAAGGGAGAATTCAGCAGTCAGGTACCCGAGACCCACATTCACAAAGCAGATCCACGCTGCGCCAATTGTCACACCGTATCGTGAAGGGTCAAATGGGCAAGTAACCACTTGGTGAAGAGGCCGCCGTTTGAAGGAAGGCTCTGCTCCCTCAGCTGCAGTACTAGCTTTCTGCCACTAGAGGTTCTCAATGAGCTATTTCAACTTTGGCACTCCATTGCCTCAAAACCTACCTTGTTGCTGTTTTTCCAGTTTATGCCCCTTGTTCCTTCGGGTTTCACAGATGCATTTTATGTAACCAATCCCAAAAATATGCAGGCATGCGGCCTACCAGAAATTTTCCCACCTTCTGCTTAGTCGGCCGTTGAATAACCCGCACTCAAATGAAGGCTGCACCCACAGTCATCAGTCATCATATTTGTAAAGAAATAAAGAGGACTGACCACACGGTGAACTCAGCTGGTGACTGCTCAGCACCAATCTGCTATCAGCCTTCTGCCGGTGAAGATCGAAGGCAAGCACCAGGAGATGTCACACGATCTCTGCAGCCCTCCAATTCTGGCCTTGCGTATCCCTGATTCCCATCGCTTCAGCATTGGCGGCTTTTCCTTTAGTTGCCTGGGCCCTAAGCTCTGGAATTCCTCCCCTCAACCTCTCCACCTCTCCACTGCTTCCTCCATCCTTCCGGGGCTCCTTAAAACCTGCTTCTCTGATCAAGTTTTTGGGCACCTGTCTGAATACCTCCTCAAATGGCCCACTGTCCAAATTTTGTTTGACAAGACTACAGTGAAGATGAGTTACTATGTGGAAGGGGCTTTATAAATGCAGCTTGTTGTTGTTGAGTGGCTAAGTTATTGGCTTCCACCTCCTCCCTGTGAGAAATGGCTTTGCCTCCACCCCGCTACCTTCCTCTGACACACTGAGCAAAGTGGAACCAATAATGTGGGAGACTGCGTTTTCCACACATTAGGGTGAGGAGCTTCAGCACAAAAAGAAACACCCCCAAAATTTCATCCATCTCTGGACCTCTGATAAAAACACGTGACTGACCTTCTCGCTCAGCTGGCAGCTTTCAGGTCAGGAAGATCCCAGCTCTGCCCCGGCCTTAGCAACCCTCAGGCCAGGGCACGGACAGAGACCCGGCGCCCGTTGGGAGAGTTAGGGAACCTAGATTAGACTGCACCTGGAGTACAGTGTTATTATAAAAAGGGCGTAGAGGCACTGGAGAGGGTGCAGGGAAGATTTACAAGGGTGATACCAGGAATGCATGGGGAGACGTAGCAGGGAAAGATCGACAGGCTGGGCCTCTTCTCCTTGACAAAGGAGAGGTGATCTAATAGACGCCTTCAAAATTATGGCAGGCTTGGATAGAGAGGATACAGAGAGAATGTTTCCTCTTGTGGGGAAGAGTATAACCAGAGGCCATTAATATACAATCGTCACCGAGAAATCCAATTGGGAATTCAGAAGAAACCTCTTTGCCCAAAGGGTGGTGAGAATGTGCGGCTCGCTGACACAGGGAGTGGCTGAAGAGATTAATATTGATGTGTTTGAGGGGAAACTGGACAAACATATGAGGGAGACGGGAATAGAGGGTTACGATGATAGGTTTAGATGGGGAAAGATGGGAGGAGGTTCAAGTGGAGCATAAAGACCAGAATGGACTGGTTGGGCTGAATGGCCTGTGAATGTGCCCTCCATGCTTTGTCATAAGCCAGGGCCCCCACTCCTGATTTTGTTGGGAAGGGCAGGTGGAGATATCGAGCGAGAACAGGATCGGGTTGGATGCTGCTGCAAGGTCCCCCAAAGCCAAATAGCCTCCCAACATTCATCATTTAGACTCATGCGGAGCAAACAACCGCTGGGGTGCTCTGCCGGAGGGTGGTGTATGGGGGCGGGGTGGCACTGTAGCCCAGTGTGAGGTAGAAGACCAGGAGAAGATAATTACAGTTCAGGACTGACTCCCGCTGTCCGCCACTCCATGTTCTCTTCACAGCTACTCACAGAAACAGGCGGTCTGGCTCAAATCTGGTCCCATTTCTGATGATTCGCAGTGTGAACGGAATCAGACTCTTCACAGAACACTGAATCGACACGGGCTGCATGTAGT
This sequence comes from Carcharodon carcharias, assembly GCF_017639515.1. Taxonomy (NCBI): domain Eukaryota; kingdom Metazoa; phylum Chordata; class Chondrichthyes; order Lamniformes; family Lamnidae; genus Carcharodon; species Carcharodon carcharias. The sequence continues at coordinate 158,288,375 of NC_054474.1, forward strand.
AACCATGAGTCTGACTGGGCACACTCACCACTGGAGGCCCTAAAAACAGACACACAAACATTTTAACACGGTAATGTTACTCAACGAGCCATCCAGAGACCCAGACTAATGATCCAGAGACAAGGGTTCGAGTCCCATCACGGCACATTGAGCAATTTACACCCAATTAATTAATAAGTCTGGATTAAAACGCTAATCTCATTAATAACAATCAGGAAACCTCTGGATTGTCATAAAAACCAATGTGGTTCTCTAATGTCCTTCAGGGAAGGAAATCTGCTGTGCTTCCCCTGTCTGGGCTTACATGTGACTCCAGACCCACAGCAATGTGGTTGACTTTTAACTGCCCCCTGAAATGGCCTAGCAAGCCTCTCAGTTGTAGGCAGCTCACTGCCAACCGGCTCAGGGACAAATAGGAACTGGCAATAAATGCTGACCTTGCCAAAGACAATCACAGCCCAAGTACGAATTTAAAATAAAAAGATTTCAGTAACAACAATAAGTTTTCCTGCTTCTCCCTGCTGCTCCCCACACCCTATCCACCCCCACTCGCCCCATCCCCTCACACCCCCTCGGTGAGCTGGAATATACCATTTGGCTTTATCTTCACAATTTAAAGCTTTGGCTCTTGTTAGGGTAAAGTTCCAAGGTTGTGGGCTCCCTGTGGTACCTCACCCCAGTGGCCACTCTTTGTGTACAGGCCTAAACAATGGAGGTGCATCACCATTTAAGGAGATGATAGTGGTAATGTCATTGGACTAGCAACCCAGAGGCTTAGGCTAATGCTCTGGGGACATGGGTTCAAATCCCACCATGGGAGTTTAAATTCAATTAATAGATCTGGAATATAAAGCGAATCTCAGTGACTGTGACCATGACATTGATAAAAAAAACCCATCTGGTTCACTAATGTCCTTGAGGGAAGGAAATCTGCCATCCTTACCTGGTCTGGCCTACATGTGACTCCAGACCCACAGCAATGTGGTTAGGAATATAGGAGTAGCATAGGCCATTCAACCCATCAAGCCTGCTCTGCCATTCAAACAGATCATGGCTGATCATCTACACCTATGCCATTTTTCCCCACTACCTCCATATCCCTTGATGTCATTCATCTCCAGAAATCTATCGATTTCTGTCTTGAACATGCTCAGTGATTGAGCTCCCACAGCTCTCTGGGGTAGAGAATTCCAAGGATTCATCTCCTTCTGGGTGAAGAAATTCCTTCTCATCTCAGTCTTAAATGACCTGCTCCTTATTCTGGGACTGTGTCCCCTGGTTCTAGACTCACCAGCCAGAGGAAACATCCTATCTACACCTTCCCTGTCAAGCCCTGTGTAAGAATTTTCTAAGTTTCAATGAGATCACCTCTCATTCTTCGAAACTCTAGGCCCAGTTTCCTCAATCTCTCCTCATGAAACAAACCCATCATCCCAGGGATTATTGTGATGAACCTCCGTTGGTTGACTCATAACTGCCCATTGAAATGGCCTAGCAAGCCACTCAGTACAAGGGCAATTAAGGGGTGGGAAACAAATGCAGGCCTTGCCAGAGACACCCACATCGCATGAAAATAAAAAACAAGCCAATGAGTGGGGTCATTTCACCTCGGATTTTAAGTAAACCGAGGCATTGTCTGTCCTTTACAAGTTCCCATGACACTATCCTGAAGCAAAGCAGGGGAGCTCTCCAAGGTGTCCTGGTCATTACTTATCCCTCAACTAACATCACCTATTAACCGGTCATTTTCTCATTGCTGTTTGTTGGAGCTTGCTGTGCACAATTTGACTGCCAAACGTCCCACATGACAACAGTGCTTCAAGAAGGTATTTCACCACCTGTAAAGTGCTTTTGGGGACATTCGGAGGTCATGCAAGACGCTATGTAAACACCACGAGTTCTCTCACCAGGGACCAGGTTTGTGTAGGAGACGCTGGACAGGCGCTGAAAACGATAACCTCCCCTATCGTATCCCGTAACCTTCAGGAAGAAGCTTTCGTTGGGCGGCATGAATTCCGGAACTTTCCACAGGCTGTTTGTGTTGTGGCTGGAATGTGGCCTAACGGGCAGGCTCATCAGAGTCGCCCCTGAGGTGTTGAGGAGCTCCAAGCGCTCCAGCTGCCCTGGAGGGTGCAAGCCTGAGCAGTTCAACAATACATGGGTTGGGATCCCTGGAACGGAAGAGAGCACAGGAATTTCCCGGGAACAAGAGTGAGGAGGTGCTGCAAAGAACAATCTGTAAATTATCAAAAAGTCACGAAGTTCAAATTTACTCTACCACGATAATGCTAGAAAATTTGCAAACTCATTAAGAGATGTCTCTCTCTCTGTTCAGGTACCATCCCTTAAGAAGGCATTGGCAACCGTGGACCTCCATGTTAATCTTGCCCTCAAGGCATGGATCATCTTTGTTGCTGGTATATTCATTTAGTTTGTGAGTCTCTTTAAAAAACATCATTCTTTGTCAACCTCATTCTCTTTTACCATTGATCTTTCCCATCAGAATCAGACTTTCTAAATCATGATTTCTTATTGTGTGCCCAAGAAACTTGAACTGTCTCAGCCTGATCTTGATCAGCAGAATTCTTTCGGTCTAAGAATTTTACTAACACCTCCAATGAATCCACAAGCAAAATGAGGGGTCAGAAAGAAATATTATCATATCATACATTTTGATCATCTGTCCTAGTATCTTCTGATGTGACCCGGTGTCAGATCTTGCTTCGTAATTCCCTGGTCAACTGTCTTGCAATGCAGGTTTAATTAGTGATCTCACAGGGAAAGATCCTCTGGGAGAAAGTGATCATCGTACACTTGAATTATATATAAAGTTTGAAGCTGACATATTCCAGTCCCAAACAAAAATCTTAAACTTAAACAAATTCAATTATGTAGCAAGGAATGCCTGGACGTGTGCAGCTGCAACAACACTCAAGAAGCTTGACATTATCCAGAACAAAGTAGCTTGCTTGATTAACACCCCATCCGCCACTTTCATTCACTCCCTCCACCACCGACACACAGTGGCAGCAGTGTGTACCATCTACAAGATGCACTGCAGAAACTCACCAAAGCTCCTTCGACAGCACCTTCCAAACCCGCGACCTCTGTCGTCTACAAGGACAAGGGCAGCAGACACATGGGAACACCACCACCTGCAAATTCCCCTCCAAGTCACTCACCATCCTGACTTGGAAATATATCACTTTTCCTTCACTGCTGCTGGGTCAAAATCCTGGAACTCTCTCCCTAACAGCACTGTGGGTGTACCTAGACTACAATGGACTGCAGCGGTTCAAGAAGGCAGCTCACCACCACTTTCTCATGGGCAATTAGGGATGGGCAATGAAAATGCTGGCCTAGCCAGCAATGCCCACATCCCTGTGAAAGAATAAGAAAAGAATGAAGGGTAAGGCTGATTGGGTTAATGAACTAAAAGATATGGTAGTTAATAACCAATGGGAAACTGTAGTAATTATGGTTTTATTTAGTGTAATGTACCTTTAAGAATAATACATGTTAGAGAAGATCACATGATCTGTAGTACCCAATAGGAGAGTAACACGGGCTACCTCAGCTGTCAGGGTAGAGTTAGAGTTGGAGTTGAAAGCACACATGTAGTTGTTGCTAAGTATATTGTAAATAAACATAATGTTTCCACTCAAGAAGTGTCTGCAGTTTGACTCTATTATTAATAGTACAACTTGGCCACCCTACAACAAACAGGTGATGGAGATAAAACAGAATTGAACAGAAGAAATCAAGTTTAAAAGAAAGCGGCACTGTACCTTGCCCAGCGATTGTAAGTAACAAGCTCCATTAGAATTGAAGAAGTTATCCTCTCTCAAAATGCCACAATTTGGGAGAATTGATCATTTTGAACCAGCCACAGGCAATTGATTTCAATACATAGAAGGTCTCACGTTCTTTTTTCCAGCGAACGAGATCACGGGGGAGGAGAAGAGGCAAGCAATCCTCTTGAGTACTTGTGGGAACAAAACCTAGTTTCAAAGTTTGACAGTGACCAGTGCCCCAGATTCAAAGACTTCTGATGAATTGGTGGACCTCGTGAAGGGTCACTTTCAACCCAAGCCCTCAGTCACAACGCAGAGGTTCAGGTTCAATTCGTGAAATAGAGCCCCAGGTGAGACAGTTGCGTGCTATGCGGCAATTTTGAAGCAGCTAATGGAACATTGTGAGTTTAATACAACTCTGAACAACTTGCTCAGAGATTGTTTAGTGTGCGGTGTGGAAGAGGACACTATTCAGACAAAATTATTGTCTGAAGTGAATCTGGATTTCAAGAAGGCGCTAGAAATAGTCCTGGCCATGGAAAGCACTGTAAGAGATTCAAAAGCAATACAAAGCCAAAAGTGGGGCGAGAAAAGGAGACTCTGCCAAGAAGCAGGAAACTGTCCCTGCTAGCCAAATAACTTGGCAGCGAGATCAAACAATAATCTTAACAGAGGTGGGAACAATCTTTTAGCGATTGGTAGTTTAAAAAAATCGAATGCTACTATTGTCACAGAAATAGACATACGATGAGGCAGTGCAAGGAAAGATTCAAGCAGGCTTGTAAACAAAAGAAGAAGCTCAATGTAGAAGAGCCTAAAACAACAAATTCAGACAATTACCCGTTGCTTAATCTGAAAGTTGGAAAGACAGAACCAATATTTGTCACAGTGAAAGTAAAGAGCAAACCTGTTAAAATGGAAGTGGACACGGCAACTTCCACTACAGTAACTGGGGAGCATACCTTCAGGTATTTAAATAATGGTGAACATCAATTAAGTTTAGAACAAACAGCTGCCAAGCTAAGTACATATATGGGTGAAGACATTCAAGTAAAAGGCATAAGCAGAGCAAATGTCCATTATAGGAGCCAACTGGCAAAGCTACCAGTGTTGGTATTGAGAGGCACAGGACCAAGCCTTCCAGGAAAAAATTGGCTAAGGGAAATCAACCTCGATTGGCCACTGATATTCTAAAAGGGAGCTGGAAGCGTTCCTGTTTTGAAAAAGGAGAGTGAAGGACTCAACAACCTGAAGAAATACAGACTGTCTTAAGCCAAAATCTGGAAGAACAGCAGAAGAAACTCGAAGAGACCCTGCTTGAAGACAGAGTTCAAGACGAGGTGAGCAACCTTCAAAGGGAAAAAGAAAACCTGTTGAAAGACCTTCACACACTACAAGATTCCCTCAGGTCAAAGTTTGTACCACTGGAAAAGTATGAAGAGAAACAGAAAGAGTTCAGCACTTTTCTGAAGGATGAGTTGGTGAGCAGACACAACAATGTTCAATTTTCCAAGAGGCAGCAAAAAAATACAGAAAAAGAGACGGAAGGACTGAAGATTCAGCTAAATGAAGCCAAAGGGGCTTTGGAAGCAAAAGTCACAGAATTTTCCAATAAGCAGACAGGTAATTAAATTTTGGGACACTCAGCCACTGAGCTCAGACAAGTAGAGCTTGCACCTGAGAGAAGCCTGGCCAATTGTAAAGTCAAAAAGAAGGTCGGGATCAAAGTCTGTGCTAGAAAGAAGGCGGCACATAGAAAGAGGATACAGGAACGTTCATTGGGCCTTAATTCTGGCAGCGTACAAATACACTTTCATTCATAGGCCTGGCAATCAAATCACTAACGCTGATGCCCTTAGTCGTTTGCCTTTACAAGAAAACGATGAGCACGTCCCAGTTCCACAGGAACTTGTTTTACTGTTAAATTTCTTAGATTCCTCACCGGTATGTGCTCAACAGATCAGAGATGGACAAGTGCTACATTGTTGGTCACAGGAGCCCGTATCTGATGAAATGAAACTGTACTTCAATAGAAGACATGAAATAACCAGCCAGGATGGCATCTTATAGTGGGGAGCACGAGTGATAGTACCTCCAAAGAGAAGGGAGTCACTTTTAGTTGAACTACACAGTACCCACCCAGGAATTTCCCGAATGAAGACCATAACATGCAGTTATCCTTGGTGGCCTGGGGTGGATTGTGAAATAGAGAGTTTAGTAAAGCACTGTGTGCAATGTCAGCAACTGTAAAAGTTGCCAGTGACAGCTCCACTACACCCATGGGAGTGGCCAGGTAGACTCTGGATACAGTTACACATTGACTACGTTGGACCTTTCCTGGGAACAATGTTTCAGCTCATTGTCGATGCCCATTCAAAATGGTTGGACATATATGAGGTGAAGTCACCAACGTCGGGCGCTACAATTGAAAAATTATGTCAGAGTTTTGCCATTCATGGATTACCAGAGGTCGTCATTTCCGATAACGTCATGGCATTTACGAGTGCCGAGTTTCAACGGATTATCAGCCTCAACGGTATCACTCATGTAAAAACTGCACCGTACCACCCTTCTTCATATGGACTGGCCAAAAGGGCAGTTCAAACGTTCAAGACAGGCATCAGATAGCTAACTGGTGATTACTTGGCAACCAAGCTACCATGCCTTCTTTTTCATTACAGGACTATCCCTCACACAACAACAGGTGCCACAACTGCGGAGTTATTGTTCGAACACCTCAGGACAAGATTGAGCTTAATATTGCCGAATTTAGAGGGGAAGGAGGAAAGGAGTCAGGGAAGCCAGAAAACTAGACACGACTGACATCATCATGAGAGGAAATTGACTGTGGGAGAGCCGGTATACATGAAAATGATCGGGGAAAGACCAAAGTGGTTACCAGGTGAAATAAGTGCGGTGACTGGTCCTCTGTCTTACCACGTGGAGGTGGAAGACAGGATCATCTGTAAACATGTGGACCATTTAAGGAATAGAGACACAAATCACCAAGATATGGTTCCATCAATGACCATGACTGGGTTTATGTTTCCTGTCGAAGATACTCAATCCAGGACTGACATGCCTGCTGTTCCTGTAAGAGTTGAGGAAACTGAACTATAAATGCCCTTCAGAAAAAGAGGTTCCTGACAAAGAATCTGAAGTTGTGGAGCTGAGATGTTCCACACATACCAGGAAACCACCTGAAAGACTGAACTTATAAATTCTTTACCCAGTGTAAATATTATGTTGTCTTGAAAAATAAGTACTTGTAAAAATAATATGTACAGCCAAGTTAAAGGGGAGGAATGTAGTAATTATGGTTTTATTTAATGTGTAATGTACCTTTAAGAATAATGCTTGTTAGGGAAGATCATATGATCTGTAGTAACCAATAGGAGAGTGGCATGGGCTACCTTAGCAGTCAGTGTAGAGATAGAATTGCAGTTGAAAGCATGTGTGTAGTTGCTGCTGAGTATATTGTAAATAAATTTAATGTTTCCACTTAAGAAGTGTCTGCTGTTCAACTATTACTAATTGTACAACTCCACCACTCAACAACAGAAACATTTAAAGAAATGATTCAAAATGTTCAACAAAAATACAATCCATTAAGAAACAAAAACTCAGCAAGAATAGTTCCATCCCTGGCTTATCACGGAAGTTAAGGTTGGTATTAGATTAAAAGAAGGGGCATGTAATGTTGCAACAAATATTAGCAAGTCTGAGGCTTGAGAGTGTTTTAGAAAGCAGCAGATGGCAAGCAAAAAGTTGATAAAAAGGGAAGAATTAGAATATGAGAGTAAGCTAACCAGGAATACAAAAACAGATTGTAAGTGCTTTTACGAGGAGGAGCGTAGCTAAAGTAAACATTGGTCCCTTACAGGTAGAAATTGAGTTGAAGTGGAGGATCAGTTATGATCCTATTGTATGGTAGAGCATGCTCTCAGGGCCAAAGGGTCTACTCCTGGTCCTATTTCTTAAGTTTTACAACATTAAAGTCACTACATGGATGCAAATATTTTTTGTTCAGTGGAAATTTGAAACAGACACCCAGTGAAATGAGTCAGCGAACTCCACCAAAAAGAATTGGGTAAATATCTAGTTACTAGGACAGGGGTGGGGGTGATTTATAGGAATTGGTACAGGAGATAGTTAAAGTCTCCACAGAACATAATGGTTTCTCTGTTACTGAAACTGGAGGGATGTAGTTTCTGAATGCAAGGGAGCCAATTCAAATAATGGAGATGTCAAGATAGATAAATACTTGGGATTTGTTTAAATTCCTCTTTGGGATTCCAAAGTATTCATACAGCCCCAGGATTAAATGGCTGGAATCTTTCTGAATAATTGGTTAATTCATTAATTGGCTTAGTTTGAAATAGGAGTGGATTTTAGCCTGTGTCCTCTAAGTCTTGCACCAGATTTAATTTGGATGCCAGGTACAGACGCAAACACATCACCGCATTTGAAAGTCAGTGAACCAAACTATTGAGAAGCCCACAGAGGACCACAGTTTGCTTGACACTGCCAGGCCATTCTCTTCCAGTAGGGGCACATCCCACTTACATTTTAGGCTCAGAAGGAGCTGAACTGAGGAATGGAGTCAACAAGTGTGTACAGGTGCACAGCAGGTGTTCAACCAACCAAAGCCATGCATCTTATCAATGCCGAGGACATTTTGCCTCTGTTTGCCCAGCCAGGATTACCCTGCCTGTTGGGGCATTGGGTTAAAGGCTTATTTGGAACCAAAAGTCCAGTAACAATCTCTTTGCCCCAAGTTCCAATTGTGAGCAAAGTCGGTTGATCAAGAAAGCCCTGCAGCCAGTAACCTGCCCAGGTCCCCATTGACCATTAAGACTCACCACCACCACCCCAAAGAGACACCATCTATCGCCCAATCAGATGAAAAGTCACCAGTTGGCCAGTCTCCCTCTCTCCCCTCCTGTTTCGAACCGTCACCCACTCATTTTTCAGGTAAGGAAAGGGGGACAGCATTTGAAAATCGCCCCCAATAATTCTGTGTTTGGAAAGTTCACTTTAGCCAATTTCTGTGCTGCTTGGTTTATCCAATTTATCAGAGGCCTCTCTCTCACTGGTGCGGCAACCTTCCAGGTGGGTTTCGTGCAGCTGAAGGTGGATATTCAGCTTTGTGCCTTTCCTAATGAAGAGTTCAACCCGAAACGTGAACCCATTGTTTTCCTTCAAACGCTGACTGACCTCAGGTGCACTTCCAGCAGTTTTGTTTTGTGCTCTCAGTAAGAAAACCCAAAGCTTCCACACTCTCTCCCCCAGCTCGCCTACTGGTGCCAAAGTCATATCGTCTCCACTGGAGCTTCACCAATGACGGGCGTTGATTCTGGACAAACACTCAAAATAAAAACACTTGGACACAAGGTCTTGGACATTTTCTGGATATTAAAAGGACATACCAATCTCCTGAAGAATGATTGCAGCCAAAACCTCTCCCTGACAGCCCAGGAAGACCACTGTGCCGATCCCACACTGCAATGGGTGTTGTTCACCATCCTGACTTGGAACTATATCACCGTCCCTTCACTGTCACTGGGTCAAAATCCTGGAACTTACCCCCCCCCCCAACCCTAACAGCACTGTGGGTGTACCTACACCACAGGGACTGCCGCGGTTCAAGAAGGCAGCTCACCACCACCTTCTCAAGAATAATTAGAGATTGCCAACAACATTCAACATCTCAAGAAAGAATTTTTTAAAAACTGAATGTACCGATTGACTGATTCCCATAGATTGCAAGGTTCCAACAGAAGAATATTACTGGGAAGAGAATGCATGAAAACTTGCTCTTTCGAAGAAAGAGAGATCTCTCACAGCAATGCTCCAACTGAGCTGCTGAGCATTTGATACCATCAGTCTCCACTTGAACTTCCCTGCAGGATTGTTCTATGTGATATTAGTAATTTATGTATCAGATGATATTATTTCGCCCGCTATTTGATCAGTAATTGTATTGTCGGATTAATACATTACATTTTTAAACACTTAATTCCTTTTAATTCCACAACTAAAATTTCACACCAACATCTTCATTATCCATGTCATATGTCACAAGTTAAAATCCAGAGTGGATCTATTTAAGGGTGAAGCTAGGTACACGAGAGAGAAGGGAATAGAAAATTATGCTTGATGAAGAGGAGTGGGAAGAGACTTGAGTGGAGCATAAACAGACCTTCTGGGCCAAGTGGCCTGTTTCTGTGCTGTAAATTCTATTCAATCCTATGCAATAACTGACAAGTGTGGGTTCTACGATTTATTGTTGTCTTTTGGTTCCCAGGTGTTGTTAATAATCACACTTTAAGCTTGGAAAGATCAGAAACTCTATGTTTAATTTTGCCATGCTGTCTGGTACAATAGAAGGACCGGATTGAACTGGTTCTGTTTCACTTCACAGGAACCTCTAGTGCAGCCATGAAATGTGGACCCCTGGAACACTTACACATAATATATTAGTTCCTAGCTAATTAGCTCCTAGTTCTTTATAGATATTTACAGATAATACAACAATATATAACAGTGGGTTTGAGCCCTTGTTAGGGGAACAACGTTTCAGTTTATCTACCTTGAATTGGACGCTCGCTTGTTCTCCAGAAGTCTGAGGTAGGTTTTGTGGAAAATCCAGCCTGAAAATCAATGCTACTGACTCCTGTGATCCGTGCAGAGTGGCGTCCAGTGCTGCGGAGCTTGAAGGAAACAAACTTTGGTCATCACCATCCCGGTGGATATATTGAGTAAACTATCATGACTTAAATTAGACCTTTCCCGTGTCTAGTCACTCGAGGCAGACAAAGCACATGCTTATGCCTGTACAAGAGCAGAGACAGCATTAAACAAATCAACCCAGGTTGTGTTTATACAGGTAGGCCAGGGAAAAGAGCTATTGGACATAGTGCATAACATGATCAAAACTGAAAGAGATGGAGAGCAATTAGCATAAATCTGGAAATAGCTGATGGGAGTTAATAAGAGTTTAGCGAGGCTACAGATTGGAGGGATGTCAAGGAGATCCAAGCTTGGAAGCCCTCAAAGTGAATTAGATGATGTGGTATGTGTTCATTTCTATACAAGGTGGATGCATAGAGAAGATAGGATGATGTACTTGAAATGTATTAGGAACAAGAGTGGGAAATTCAAAATAACATTGACCGTGGTGATAGCAACATAACACAGATGTAGTCCTCACCTTGATTGTCCACATTCCAGGCCATGGATTTTTCACATTGACAACTCGAGCTGAATTTGGAATATTCAACAGTTCATTCAAACCCAACCCTCTCCACATGAACCGGCCTGGAAGAAAGCCAACTCGAAGGTCATTGTCTAAACAGAATTAACACTGCTTCCAAAATATGATGCTGGTGGATAAACAAAGGGGTTTGGAACAAGCACCATCTCATCTCTCCAATTCAAATTGGCAAGAGGCAGCCTAATAACATCAGTTTTTGAGGCTAATAGACAAGGAAAATCAATAATAAATGGACACTGAAAAATGAAAAGCCTGAAGGCTGTTTCACCATCATGAAGAATAAGTAACAATATATGAGTCAACAACTGGAAGTTACAAAATCCTGGAGTAGGTGCTTTAAAAACATGAATGAGAAGGTTCAACCATCCAAAGGGTACATTCAATTGCGCTAATCAACCACAGGTCAGTTAATGAACAAGCTGAAACAATGGAAAATTTATCCTTAAACTGTCTGAAGAATGTGGTGAAACAATGGAAAATGTATCTTTAAATTGTCTGGAGAATGTGCCTTCGTGCAATCTTAGATGACCCACTCCTGTTCTATTGTAAATAATTCCATTTCCCACATCAGCAATGCTTATAAATTGTGTGAGCTTGGCACTTTAGTCCTGATTTAAAGGTAGTTTTGTTCTAATGGTTCTTGCTCGCCAGGAGCTAACATGAAAATGATCAACCTCTTTATAAGTAGAATCCTTATAAATGACTTCAATTCGCAACTCCTCAAATACTGAAGCAATCTCTGCCCACAGGCAGCAAGGTGTGAACAAAATGCAGACTTGGGCTGATGTGGCAAGTAACATTCGCACCACACAAGTGTACCACCCACAAGGCACAAGTCAGGAATGTGATGGAATACTCTCCATTTGCGTGGATCAGTGCAACTCCCATAACACTCAAGAAACTCAACACCATTCAGGACAAAGCAGCCAGCTTGATTGGCATCCCAGCTACCACCTTAAACATTCTTTAATGCAACCCAGGCTGAAGAGTGCACCATCTCCAAGATGCACTGCAAAAATCTGGAACTCCTTCCTGAACAACACTAAGTGTCCATGCACTATGTGGCCTAGAGCAGTTCAAGAATGTGGCTCACCACCAGTTTTGCAACTGCAATTAGAGATGGACAATAAATGCTCCTCTTGCCAGTGGCACTCTAATCGCAAGAACAAATTAAACAGACAGTCAGGGAATACTTTAACTCCAGTTGTGCGGGTTAGGTTCAAATCTAGACTCCAGAGATCCATAAAGTTACTGTCTATCCTGCTGGATCATTCAATTCTCCAACCCCAATCTCTCTTATTGGACAAATAAATAATCCAAAAACAGGTCCGCTTTAATCTAACAGGAATAGTTATCCTCTTAGACCTTACCTGAAGGATCCCGAATTTCTATGGCTGGTGCGGGACCACTGAGGGAAATGGTGACCTCTTTTAGGTTAGGGTCAAAGGGCACCAGCCAGAGATGCTCCTCCCTGCCCTTGTGATTGGTGGACAGCAGATGGACTTTAGAGGCCTGGATAGTTTTTTCAACCCATTTCAGCACCTGGACCAAAAGAAAGTCAGCACTGTAAGAAAATCAGCATTGTAACCTCACAGCTTATCTTACCCAATTACCTTCCACCATCCCTCCTCAATTCTCCCTTAATTTCTCCTCAAAGCGCAGAATGAAGTTTAATAGGTGCCCATTCATCACTTGCCTTGCCTCACTGATGAGAAAACGCAGAGCAGGAAGAGGCTATTCAACTGCTGGAACCATCACAGCTGAGCCTGATCTGGTCCTCATTCAACAGCCATACATTTGCACTTCGAGTCACTGGATTCTTCAATTAAGGTGTGATTCACCTTACCACATTCTGTGCACAAGGAGGAAAACGGCAGCTTTGCGTTAACTTGGCTCAGAAGGGGTGCTCAGTGGGGCGATTATCCATAAATTGCTCAAGGTGCTCGATCTTAGTGCACTTGTCATATTAGCACGGTGCCTAGAGGCATTCACCACAGAGGCATGAGACCCCAAACCCACACTGCACTAGCGCAAATATGCCCATCATCCCCTATAAAGCGGGATTTATCGTTTCAATTGGTGTAGAGAGCGGTGAAGCACAGGGGTGCACTGCAGGCGCTGTGTTTTCCCGGTTGGGTTGCAATCCTGACATCGGCCTCTTATTGTGGGTTGGGAAACTGGAAGTGGGGGTGGCAGGACATCAGTCCCAGCCTTCCCAGAGGCAACTAATTACCAAGCCGCCCTCTGGAGCTCCTCCAATTAGGGAAGAGGTGGAAACTTCTGCAACCGGCAGGAGAAATCTTTGGAATTCTCCATCCCAGAGGGATGTAGATGCTCCATCGTTGAACACATTTAAGGCTGGGATGGACAGATTTTTGGTCTCCCAAGAAATTAAGGGAGATGGGGGATGGGCAGGAAAGTGGAGTTGAAGCCCAAGATCAGCCATGATCGTATTGAATGGTGGAGCAGGCTCAATGGGCTGAATGGTCTACTCCTACTCCTATTTCATGCCTTCTTGTGTCGAGATCGCAAGGGCACCCCAAAGTGGAGGCACTGTCGGCATCATTGTGATTTAGTTTTAAAAAATGGTGGGGGGTCACAGCTATCGGGTCATCCACGTGGAAGGGCAGAACTTCTCCAAAGGACAGTCTGCAGCCTTGGCAGTGACCATCCCATCCGGATGGAGAAGGGGCATTAATGAGCCCCTGGCCTGCTGCCCGGGGTGAGGGGGCGGGGGGGGGGGGGGGGGGGGGGGGCACCTCTGGTTAAATGCCGGGCTCAGGCCTCCGTGGAGGGCCTGGTCGCCGTTGGGAAGATCCCAGCAGGGCCGGCATTTTTCTTCCGATTCGCCTATCAGCGAGCCTAATTGCCGCCGCACTGACCCCATCCTATCGGCAAGGTCGCTCAGAGGCGGGGATGCCTCGGGTAGCCGACCCGACACGCTATGTTCCAACTTTGTTCCTGGCCCCGCTTTCTAACCCGCCTCACAGGAACAGGAAAATTCAGCGCCATATGTTGTCGGGTACGATGAGTTACCGACCACAACCACCAGGGGAGCCTTTCAGAACCCACAACCTTCTTCATGGGAGGTGGTGGGGGAGGGGAGCGGAATTGGAGGGATCTCCCTTGGCGCTGCCCCACTCATTCCATTCAGCCAGTTTTGGAGTACTATAGGCAAAGATGTGTCATGGATAGCACAATGTACTGAAGCAACCTTCAGAGCCTAAAAGGCCCAAATTTACTTTAACAGTCCATTCCCATTTATCTCCAGAAAAGTATCAGACTGCCTTTTGAACCCATTTGTACCCCAATCATGACAAGGGGGTAAGAAAATATCCTCAAAAATGTGAAAAATAAATAAGTATAATTGAGTTCCTCATCTCAATTACACGGAGCGGATTTATCTATTTATTTTTAAGAGTCACATCTATAGTTGAAAAGTCAGCAAACGAAAAAAATGTACTTTGTAAATGTGGTGAGATCATCGAATGGACCTAATGCCAGCTGAAACAATGGCTGCACAGCTTCAACTCTATAAACGAAAGCCTAATGAGATGCCTGGCTCTTTACAACTCTGACAGGGAGGTTTGGACATGGTCTCATACATAAAGAATGTCACGTCAACATACCTTTAAAGGAATCCATTAATCACCATCTTAACTGAGGCAACAGATGCAGTAAATATATGTCTTTGAGACTTTTATGTTTCTAATGTTGCGTAGAATGTACAGCACAGAAACAGGCCATTCCATCCAACTGGTCCATGCCAGTGTTAATGCTCCACATAAATCTCCTCCCGCTCCTACTTTGTCTCACCCTACCACCCCTATCGCTAGATCTTTCTATTCCTTTCTCCCTCATGTGTTTATCTAGCTTTCCCTTAAAGGCATCTATATTATTCACCTCAACCACTCCTGTGGTAGCAAGTTCCACATTCTGGCCATTCTCTGGGTAAAGAGATGTCTCTTGAATTTTTTACTGGATTCATTAGTAATAATCTGACATTTATGACCTTGGTTTTGGACTCGCTCACAAGTGGAACCACCGTCTCTGTGCTTTGTAGCTTTTCTGACCTGTGATCTGCCTGGTTACATACAACTTGAATCTGTACTGGACTGCCCATTTAAACTAATCTTTCAAGGAGTATGTTGCCTCCTTATTCCTCCTAACAAAACGTACCACCTCACCTTTATCCAAGTTGAAATTAATTGACTGCTCTTTTTCCCTTTTGTTTTATTTAAAACCTTCACCCCCTCCCCCGAGCCCGTAAAGTTGTTCCTTCTCCGCGCAGTGCTCCGTGATAACTGGAAACCTCGTAAAAGCAATTATTCTTCACAAGTCTGCTTAGACAATGCGTCGCTGGCTACCTGGCCAAGGTGAGTGAGGGGAGAAGGGGACTAAGGCAGATTCTGTCCCTAGCTTCTACAGAGGCGGTGGCATAGTGGTATTATCACTGCACTAGTATTCCAGAGACCCAGGGTAACGTGGTAATACTCTGGGGACCTGGGCTCGATTCCCACCAAGGCAGATGGTGAAATTTGATTCATTAAAAGTCTGACGATGACCATGCCGATTGTTGTAAAAACCCATGTCCTAATGCTCCTCCCCTTTAGGGAGGGAAATTGGTCACCCTTGTCTGGTCTACATGTGACATAACCTCTGAACAAGGGCAATAAATAATATAGTCATAGAGGTCTACAGCACAGAAAAAGGCCCTTCGGCCCATCGAGTCTGCACTGGTCAAACAAGTACCTAACTATTCTAATCCCATTTTCCAGCACTAGACCCATGGCCTTGTATGCCATACTACACAAATGTTATGAGGGTTTCTGCCTCTACCACCCTTTCAGGCAGTGAGCTCCAGATTCCCACCACCCTCTGGGTGAAAAAAATTCTTCCTCACATCCCCTCTAAACCTCCTGCTCCTTACCTTAAATCTATGCCCCTTGGTTATTGATCCCTCCACCAAGGGGAAAAGTTCCTTCCTATCTACCCTATCTATGCCCCTCATAATTTTATACACCTCAATCATGTCCCCCCTCAATCTCCTCTGCTCCAGGGAAAATAACCCCAGTCTATCCAATCTCTCCTCATAACTAAAACTCTCCAGCCCAGGCAACATCCTGGTAAATCTCCTCTGCACTCTCTCTCCAGTACAATCACATCCTTCCTATAATGTGGATTCCAGAACTGCACGCAATACTCTAGCTGTGGCCTAACCAGTGTTTTATACAGTTCCAGCATAACCTCCCTGCTCTTATATTCTATGCCTCGGCTAATAAAGGCAAGTATACCATATGTCTTCTTAACCACCTTGTCTACCTGTCCCACTACCTTAAGGGACCGGTGAACATGCACATCAAGATCCCTCTGATCCTTGGTACTTCCCAGGGTCCTACCATTCATCGTGTATTCCTGTGCCTTGTTTGTCCTGCCCAAGTGCATCACCTCACACTTATCTGGATTAACTTCCATTTGCCACTGATCAGCCCATCTGACCAGCCTGTCTATATCCTCAGGTAATCTAAGGCTATCCTCCTCATTATTTACCACCCCACCAATTTCTGTGTCATCCGCGAACTTACTGATCAACCCTCCTACATATAAGTTTAAATCATTTTTATTTCCACAAACAGCAAGGGACCCAACACCGATCCCTGTGGAACCCCACTGGACACAGCCATCCAGTCTCAAAAACACCCCTCGACCATCACCCCCTTCTTCCTGCCACTCAGCCAATTCTGGATCCAATTTGCCAAATTGCCTTGGATCCCATGGGCTCTTACCTTTGTTATCGGTCTCCCAACGCAGGACCTTATCAAAAGCCTTGCTGAAAATGCCGGCCTAGGCAGCGATGCCCACAACCCATGAACGAATATAAGGAAAGTGTGTTGCCTGGCACCCTGGAGGGGGGGCATTTGCCTCTGGGCAACTCCAATCACCATCCAGACTGAGATCGCTCACCCAGCCCAACATCGACCAGGGGGCCCAGCTTCCCCTGCAGCTTAGCTGCTCACTGGTTGAAGTTTGTAAACTTGCTTCCCTTCTGGCTTTGCTGGTCTGGTCTGGCCTCAGAGCTTGTAACTCTGACAGTGCTGCTGCTGCCAATTCCCTGCACAAGCAATCACCAGCAGACAAAGTAACAGGAGCACCACCAGATATTAAATAGGGGAATACGGATCAACAGCTTTACTCTGCCCCTGAAAGTGATACTTAAAATTAACCTCTGACAGGTTCTGTTCTTCAGTACAGATAGGAACATGTAGGGAGACATCAAATGGAGAGTTTATCTCCCCTCCTCGCTCCATGTTCAGTGATTAAATGCCCCATCTTGTGCTGTACTGAGCCACAGAAGTCAGGCAAGGACCAGCTTCATAGAATCATACAGCACAGAAGGAGGCCATTTGACCCATCAAGCCTACATCAACTCTTTGAAAGAGTTATTCAATTAGTTCCACTCCCCTGCTCCTGCTCCATAGCCCTGCAAACTTTTCCCCTTCAAACATTTATCCAATCCCCTTCTGCAAAGTTAATATTGAGTCTACGTCCAGCACGCTTTCAGGCAATGCATTCCAGATCATAATTCACTGCATGAAAAGAAATTCTCATTTCCTCTCTGGTTCTTTTCTCAATCCCTGGTCTGCGCCGATTTGCCTGATAATCAGTCAAAGTGCTGTTGGAGCAGAGCAAGTAAGAAAGAAATCAGAGCTGCCAATCATGATCACTGCCGACTGTGGCTGAAAGATGTGTGTGCAGACGTCACAATAACAGAAGCAGGCTGATCTGTGATGGCCCCAGGAGTGAATAGCCCATCAACAGTCTAGATTCACAGACAAAGAACGTGGGCAGCTTGCACAAGGCACTGAGTGGAAGTGTAGGTGGATGGGACGGGAAAGTGAAGCTGGGGTTGAAGATCAGCCATAATTTCATATGAGAGGGGCTAAATGGCCTGCTCCGATTCCTTATGTTCTTGGGTACATCATGCAGGAGTTGCCTCCTTCACTACCGCTTGGGGTGGGGGGGGAGGGTAGAGAATCACAGTATTAAAGAGCAAAACCAGATCACCTTCAGCTTCTGTCATCGGTAGAACCAGTTAGATCCCAGTGGTTTTACTGCCAAGCCAGTATTGTGAAAACTGTACAAAGCATTCTGTAAATTCCTGATACTGCTGAGGAATCACTTCTAATAACATGCAGATTTGACACAGTCATGTTCTGGGCCAGCTTCCTGCATCATTACTTAGCTTAAAACACATGGTCCCTGGAGAAATCACATTAAAATGAGAGGCTCATTGAAATAATAATCTCGGCAGTGGAGTGGAATACACGAGGCAATAAAACCTTTAAGGGAAGGGGCTGAATGTCAAGCCCATTAGATATTATTTCTCGAGGATTTGATGCTGATTTCTGTATCATGAAAAATATAAGCAATGTCAGACTAAAATTTAACTGCCCGCACATTAATAAGCAACTTGCAACATATATCATACTTGCAAGATTATGTGCAATGAAATAACTGTCCACAGTAATAATGTAGAGTATCAATTATAAGGCAGTGAGGGACTGGCTGACCTCTTATCTCTGACATTTTTTTAAATATTCATTCACAGGACATGGGCATCGCTGGCTAGGCCCAGCATTTATTGCCCATCCCTAATTGCCCTTGAGAAGGCGGTGGTGAGCCGTCTTCTGGAGCTTCTGCAGTCCATGTGGTGCAGGCAAACCCACAGTGCTGGTAGGGAGGGAGGTCCAGGATTTTGACTCAGCGACAGTGAAGGAACGGTGATATATTTCCAAGTTAGTTGGAGGGGAACTTCCAGGTGGTGGTGTTCTCGTGTGTCTGCTGCCCTTGTCCTCCTAGATGGTGGCAGTCACAGGTTTGGAAGGTGCTGTGGAATGAGCTTTAGTGAGTTGTTGCAATGCATCTTGTAGACGGTACACGCTGCTGTCACTGTGCGCCGTTGGTGGAGGGAGTGAATGTTTGTGGATATGGTGCCAATCAAGCAGGCTGCTTTGTCCTGGATGGTGTCAAGCTTCTTGAGTGTTGTTGGAGCTGCACTCATCCAGGCAAGTGGAGAGTATTCCATCACACTCCTGACTTGCGAATTGTAGATGGTGGACAGGCTTTAGGGAGTCAGGAAGCGAGTTACTTACCCCAGAATGCCTAGCCTCTGATCTGCTCTTGTAGCCGCAGTATTTATATGGCTTGTCCAGTTCAGTTTCTGGTCAATGGTAACCCCCATGATGTTGATAGTGGGGGATTCAGTGATGGAAATGTCATTGCACATCAAGGGGAGATGGTTAGATTCTCTCTTGTTGGAGATGGTCATTGCCTGGCTCTGCTGTGGCATGACTGTTACTTGCCATTTATCAGCTCAAGCCTGAATCTGGGCTCAAATCCAGCTCAGCCTGATGAGGTTACTGCCTCCTCTCTATCTTTCTCTGCTGGCTAATTGAAGGTTCACTATGGAAGGCCTCTCGGTACCATCCCAGCTACCCTGTTGAAAGAACAAAGATGGCCCTAATTTTGCACCAATTGTCAGTCTTATTCAGAGAGTCCACAGGATGTTTGTTTGGTCAGTTTGGGAAATTGGAAACAAATGCCACCCAGGAGTTGCAATGAGTGGAAATTGGTTCTGAGTGTATTGTGTTGGTAATGAAAAGGCCAAAAGCTGAGCCATTCTGACAAAGCATCATTCTGACAAACCCGATGAGTATCATAGAATTTCTCCCCACTTATGGCAGCTCTGGACACTGATCTCTTTACAACAACAACTTATATTTATATAGCACCCTTAAAGGAGTGAAATATCCCAAGAGGCTTCACAGGAGCATTACAAAACAAAGTATGACACCAAGCCACGCAAGGAGATATTAAGTCATGTGACCGATAGATTAGTCAAAGAGGAAGGTCTTAAGTAGTGCCTTAAAAGGAGGATAGAGGTGAGATGGGTAGGTGGGGAATTCCAGAGCTTGGGACCCGGGCAGCTGAAGGCACAGCCACCAACGGTGGAGCGATTATGATTGGGAACACACAAGAGGCCAGAATTAGAGGAGGGCAGATATCGCAGAGGGTTGTGGGGCTGGAGGAAATTACAAAGAAAGGGAGGGACAAGGCCATGGGGGGATTTGAAAACAAGGATGAGAAGTTCAAAGTCAAGCCATTGCATGACCAGGAGCCAATGTAAGTCAACAAGCAGAGGGGTGATGGGGGAAACGGGACTTGCTGTGAATTAAGGCGCTGGCAGCAAAAGCCTCCTGCCTTTAGTTACTTGGTGACTAGATTTCACTATTATGGAGGCGCAGAGTTTTAGCACACAAGGAGCCACAAGAAGCCTAGAGTCATTTGACTGTTGGTATTTCCTACACAACAGGCTCCAAACTTCAGCTTTGCAGTTCAGGGAAAACCTTGATGGGAGCCCAGCTCAATCAGCCCAGCCCAGCTCCATTGCACTCCTCATGGTCCTACACAGGGAAGCAATGGTGAACGACTTGCAACAGGTGTAATTCAATGTGTGGAAAGGAAGGCTCTGAGCCTTGGCAGATTGGTGTGGGTTATATGCTAAATAGGAACATCGACTTGAGGTATCGGTCAGAGCAGGAGAGAGATCTGGGGGTTTTTAGTGGGCAGGTCACTAAAAACACCAGCACCATATTCCTAGGCTGTTAAAAAAAAAATCAAATAGAATGTCAGGATGAAATATAAATCCAGGAATGTCATTTTAAAAATCTATTTGATCCTGGTAAGATCACAACTGGTTTTCTCTGTGCAGCCTTGATCTATTTCAAGAAAAGTATTCAGTTATTGGATGGGGTGCATGGGACGATCCCAGAACTTGAGGGAAAGAAATTTGAGGAGAGATAGACTACCCAGAGCCCTTTCATTCTTTGAAGCATAATATCAAGCAGACAAGGTAGAAGTATTTAAAAAATTATGAATGATTTAGACAAAACTGCACTGCAACAACTTGCCTAGCCTCCTTCAACAGCACCTTCTAAACCCATGACCTCTACCACCTAGAAAGACAAAGGCAGCAGTCACATGGGAACACCATCACCTGCAAGTTCCCCTCCAAGCCACTCACCATCCTGACTCGGAAATATATCACCGTTCCTTCACTAACACCAGGTCAAAATCCTGGAACTCCCTCCCTAACAGCACCGTGGGTGTACCTACACCACATGGACTGCAGCGATTCAAGAAGGCAGCTCACCACCACCTTCTCAAGGGCGATTAAGGATGGGCAATAAATGCTGGTCCAGCCAGCGACACTTACATCCCAAGAGAGAATGTTTTAAAAATTGCATCCAAGGGAGCATTTCTGCCGTGTACAGGATTTACAAATTATGAGTGACTAAAGGAAGGACGAAACAGGAGGAACACAGTTTCTTAAAAAAAAAAGCGTGATTCGTACATGGAACAGATTATTGGCACGGGTGATGGAACAGGAAACTTTAATCAACATCAGGAAGGAAGTGAACAGGCTTGAGTCAGCAAATCAGCTTTCAGGTTATTAGAAGAGGAGCAGGGGAGTGCTGTGGTTTGGTGGGCTCACTAGTCCCGAGGTCTTCCCAGTTTGAAATCATTACTATCAAACAGAGGGATTTTCCTCTTTCAAACCTGACTGGAGGGGAGTTGTAAAGAGTGAGAAACAGGGGAGCTCCCACCATGACTTAATCTGCAAATATTCCGCCCTAAAGCTACACTGAGCTATGTAGTTATCTCTCATTAAGCGTGTCTCATGTGCTCCGGAGAAATGGTCTGCTAAAGTAAAGCACGCTAAACAAAAACATTCTTCCACGAGAATACACGTGAAAAGGTCGGTTAAGGTTCCTGCGGGCAGAGTGCTGCCTCATGCCTTTCTCGCTGCTCCCGGCAACCACACCAGACACAGCAAGCGCGGCCTGAAAGAAAGACCTGGCCTCTGAACCAACCCAGCGTGAAGCAGGCTGCATCATAGGAAGGGGAGACACGCTTAACAGGACTGGGAGCGGTCCTGGCGGACGTTCTGTACCTGATCCGGGAGCGTTTCTTTGAGTCAAGGAACTGGGGTAAGGTCTGGATGCTGCAGGGCTCACACCAGGAGACCCTGGTGGTGGACACAGGCCTGGGCCTGAGCAGCAGGGTGACCACATCTGATGAAGTAAAATAAGAGACCACAGTGACTGTGGGACCGGGAGGTGTGTTTGGGGGTGGGGCATACCGGTGAGCAATTGGGCGCGGTGCTGGTGACCATAAGAGCCAGAAGGGGTGCTGGTGAGAACAAGGGTTGGAGTGGGTGGGTGGGGGGTGGTTGTTTCTGGCATGAGAGGAATGGTGGTGGTTTAAAGCAACCAAAACATACAATTTATCTCATAGTGTCGCATTATCATCTCCCTGCGAGCTGGCTTGCAGTCCACTGAGACTGAGACTCCCAGGCTCAGTCTCCCACAGGCTGTCCTCAAAATGCAGGACAAAAGGGGCATGAGACAAACAGTCAAAGTAAGGGTCAATCCCTTGAAATGTTGGGTCAGTCAGTCGCCCCCGCTGAGCAGCCTCCCCGAATACCTGCACCGGGCCAGCCTGGCCAGCTCTAGGCCGCTCCTCGCCACCCGCATCCACTTTGACCTCTCGGGCAGGAGTGTGTGTGGCTGCGCACCAGGCCAAGGACCAGGCCCCACCTCTGGAGGATAGCCTGATGATGGTGACTGGTTGAGCAAGTGGGAGGTCAGCAGGAGGCCAGAGATCAGCAGGAGGCCAGGCTCCAGCTGGAGGGCCAGAGGATACAAGGTGAAGGCCATGTGGCCTAGCTGGCCACTGGAAGAAAGGATATTATCAGCCTCCGGGGTTGTGGGGGGGGGGCAGGGGGCTGCTGGGAGCTCAGCAGTCACTGCTTTATTAAAATTCAATTGGCTGTGAAAGCTGAAAACATGGAACTAAAACTAAATTTTGGCGCACTTCTTAATGTACAGTAATAACTTATCAGTCACGCTAAATTGAAAATCGAGGCTGTGGCCAACAGTGCTATTCAGGAAAGTTCCCTATTTTTAAAATCGCATTCTGAGAATGCACTCTAAACAGGGGATATCTGCACGCAAATTCAGTCATTGTGTTGGCTTAGCTGATCTCAGCCAGGACATTGCAACTGGCCTCATTTTGGTTCAGGGATACGGAGGGTGAACTTAAGTTTGTCAAAAATAGCAGCAGGACTAGGCCATTCAGCCCTTCCAGCCTGCTGCACTATTCAATGAGATCCTGGCTGATCATCTACCTCAACGCCATTTTCCTGCACTATCCCCGGATCCCGTGATGTTCTTAACATGCAGAAACCCGTCGATCTCAAGTCTTGAGCATACTCAACGATCGATCCTCCACAGCCCTCTGGGTAGAGAATTCCAGATTCACCACCCTCTGAGTGAAGAAATTCCTCCTCACCTCAGTCCTAAATGGCTTATCCCTTATTCTGAGACTATGCCCCCTGGTTCTAGACACCCAGCCCACCCAGCCAGGGTGGAGAAGGGGAGAAAAAAGATTAGCTAGATTTTATTTTTCTAGTCACAATCCAATGATGCTTACTAAAAAAAAAAATCCACTCCTTCATTCTGTCCCTTGAATCTAAAATTGGGATCAATTGTGACTTTTGACAGGTAAATATTACTGTCCTTGGAACAACAGATTGGCATAATAGCCTTTCACCTCATGGGCATAGGGTCAAATCCGCTTACACTGATGGGACATCCCAGGTTGCCTGTACAGGGCTCCATGGGCAGGATTTTTGGGTTGCTGGGCAGGCGCAGTGGGTGGGCCCGGGAGTGACCAGGAGACAGTCTGCCGTCCGCGATTGGCCCCCGGCCCGTGAATTCACACCAACTGGCCAATTAACGGCCAAGGAGCTCAGTATTGCTGGGGGTGGGGTGGTGGTGGTGGTGGTGGTGGTGGTGGTGGGGGGGTGTCAAGAGAGGAGGGCAAGTGCAAAAGCCTGAGCATGCGCGCACTGAAAGCTCCCTGAAGACAGGGAGCTGAAGAATTGTAATTGAAGATTTTGAAAATGTGAAAAAAAAGAGGCCCTGTATTGGACTCAATCACATAAACATAATAACAGTTATGTCAATACATTTTTATTCTTTTAAATTAATGTCGGAAGGATGGGCGGGCAGCCAGAGAGGGCTTTTAATTGACTGATCAATGGCCTTAATAGGCCTCTTAATTGTCGGCGGGCACGCTGCTGCCACTCACGTGCGCCCTACCCCCGACTGAAATATCGTGTGAGTGCGCAGTGACGTCGGGACACTCGCCCGACGCTATTTTGTATACCCGCTGATCAGGTTGGGCACGCGCCCACCAGCAGGAAGTAAAATACTGCCCTATGAGTAGGGCAGTGTGCAGCGTGATAGGTTAATATATATTACTCGATTGTTCACTGTGCTTAATGTGGACTGGTAAGACACAGGTTAAATGTTATATTTCTTAATGAAGTTTTAAAGTGTTGAACCTAGACTCTCAAACCTATTAATAAGATTATAGACATCCAGTTCAAACACTCTAATATGATGAGTCGATAAGGAGACGGTTTTCTATCTGGTTTATTCAAACCAAATGGATGTTTCCAATAATTGAGACGTAATGAGTGCCCCCTCTTTAAAGGGGCACCACTAATAAACTGTAACAAAGGAAAGCGAAAATTTAAAGGAAACTTTAATAAAATTAAGATGACATGTTCAGGCATGATGATGCGCTCCAGTCCCTCTGGTACCCAGCAGTCAGGGAAGGCCTCAAGTGTACATGCAGACGCTGCTGGCTCCCTTTCCAGGGAGCTGTGGAAGAGAAGCAGGCAGTGGGGTCAAACGATCCCCCCCCACAGCCACACGTGGCCTGCAGCCAGGCCCAGGAACAGGCTCAAGAAGTGGGGGGGTGTGGGTGGGGTGGCCTCTGACTTGTCTGTCACCAACCCCGTCATCCTCGCACTGGCTGACCCGAAGGTCAGGAGCATGGGACTGAACTGCAGTCAGGAATTGAGGAGCAGTCGCCTCAAATGGTGGAAGTGAAATAGTTTTAAAAGTATGGCTGTGGAGGGGGAGGGCACGTGAGGGGCATGGCGGGTGCATCTAGGACCAGGGGACACGGTCTCAGAATAAGGGGTAGGCCATTTAGGACTGAGATGAGGAAGAATTTCTCAGAGGGTAGTAAATCTTTGGAATTCTCTACCCAAGAGGGCTGTAGAGGCTCAGTCATTGAGCATGTTTAACACATTTCTAGATATTAAAGATGTCAAGGGATATATGGATATTGTGGGCCAAATAGCGTTAAGGTAGTAGATCAGCCATGATCTAGTTGAATGGTGGAGCAGGCTCGAGGGGCCGAATGGCCTACTCCTGCTCCCATTTCCTACGTTTCCATGTTTCAAAAGTTTGCCACCTTTGTTTGATAGGTAGCTTTAATTTTCCCGGAATTCAATGGCAGACTGGTTTGCCATCTGCTATGGTGGGATTACAGCTGAAAATATACAAGGCTGTGAGCTAACCCAATACGTGAACAAAGTAACCAGAGACGATCACATAATAGATCCAGCGTTTAGTTTTGATTCTCACCTCGTGACGGATCGCCATGTGGGCGAACACCTAGGCAATGCCAACCACAACATTATTAGGCATCAATTGGCAGGTAGAGCCAAAGGGAATGAAAATCTACAACTCATAGCAGAATTCCAAAGGGCAAACAATGCTATAATGGCAGGAGATTTGGACTGGGATAATTGGCTAACTTGACTGGATGCTGATGTACCTCACATGGAAGAGAAATGGGAAGTTTTTAAGTACAGGATGAAAAAAAATGTGGAAGACACACAAGTGCCCAAAGTCAAAAGAAGGGACCCGGCTGACTGGTCATGTACAGCAACAAAAATGTTTCTACAAATTAAAGGCATCTAACACTCAACTAAACTGAGTTAAGTACAAGGAACAGCTAAAGGAAGCAAAGGCTGCTTTCGAATCAGCTGACAGTTTAATGGAAAAGAGGATTGTAGACAATTGTAGAAATAATGGGAGAAGCTTCTTAAATAATGTGAAGAGTCAGATAACTGTCAAAGGCTGTACCGGGCCAGTGAAGGATGTTCAAGGACAGATTATACAGAATCCACTGGGAATTGCAGCAATGTTAAATCAGTACTTTCTTGCATGGGTTCACATCTTGAAGGCAATGCTCAACTGTTAAAATTTAATGATGATGTTAACAACAAAACTAAAATACTAACATAGGTGAACATATTGTTTGATAGAATTAAACACCTGAAAATCGGTAGAGCTGCCAGGATGGGTGATATCAACCCGAGGATACTCAGGCAGATGGGACACGTGCAGTCTAAGCCACTTGTCTATGTTGTTAACAGCATACTGCACTCCAGGATGGTTCCCGAAGGAGGCTAATAAAGTCCCCATCTTTATAAAGGGACACAGTACATACCCAGGAGCTATAGTTTAACGTTATAGGAAAGATGCTTGAAGAGATTATTAGGGATGCCAGGTATGAGTATTCAGACAGAGGGGCACATATCATGATAACCATTAGGGCAAGGTCATGTCTTGCAAATTTAATGATCTTTTTTGACAAATTCACCAAGATGACGGATGAGGGAAGCCCAGCACTCTACTGAAACTTCCAAAACGCTTCTAACAAGATATGGTACAAGAGGCTTCTCTGTAACATTGTAGTGGTAGACTCATGGTAAAATATTGAGCTGGGTGAGAACTGGCTGGAAGGCAGAAAGTAGTTGTAGATGGATTTGGATCAGTTTAGGAAATTGGTCACCACTGGTGGCCCATAGGGATTGAGGTCGGGACCATTGCTCTTTACGATTTTTATTACTGATGTAGATGCAGGGAGCACAATCTGCAAATTTGCAGATGATACTAAGATCTGTGTGAGTGTTAGCACTATAGACTTGAATGCTTCAGGCAGATTTTCATATGTTGGGGGATTGGGCTCATTACTGGTAAATGATGTTTAATTTGGAAAAGTGCAGTGTTTTACTTATACGCAGAATGAACACTCAACATACATACACCCTTCAGCAAAAAGCATTAAAGATTGTGGAAAAAGAGAGAGATCTGGGCATTCTAAAGCATACATTGCCACAAGTTCAAGAACAATGCCTTAAAGCAATATCCATAATGAATAGGGTGTTGGGTGCATTTATAAGACAGCTGACTACATGACAAGACATGCTACTCTGTCCTTGTACAAGACCTTAGTCTTCAGCTGGAATAGTGTATATACACTGTTGGTTTGCTCACATAGCGGGTGTTATTGAGACTTTGAAAAGAGTGCAGAGGAAGGTCACTAGACTAATGCTCTGTATAAAGTATCTCAGTTACAAAGATAGGCTAAAATTGCTGGGAATCTACACTTCAAAGAAGCATAGACATTTGGGTGATCTGATCAAGGTGTACAAAATGATGAAGGGAATAGGCTGTGTACAAGTTGACAGATTGCTCCAATTAAATAGGCTAGAGAGGGTCATGGTCACAATTTTAAGTTGGTTCAGGCCAGTTCTGGATTCACTATCAGGAGGTGGGTCTTTTCATAGGGAATGTGGACCTGTGGGACAGGTTATTAACTCATGTGGCGAACACCACTTTGGTGAATCCAGTGAATAATTGGACCTGGGCCGGAGATCACTTCTTACAAAAGACGGGCACAATACAACATTATTCAGAGCCAGAGTGACCTCGCAGAGAAGTTTCAATTGCCTGCGAGGTCAGAGAGGAATTTCCCTAAATTTTTCCCTACAAATTGACCTGTCTTCTGGTTTCTCCCAAGAGATCACATGGTTTTTGCATACAGTGAAGTGTGTATATATTGTGATACACAAGCATCAGAACTGAGTGGGACAGACTGGATAAATCCTTTTCCTGTCTGTCATTGTTCAAATATTCATACAAAACAGAAACCAAAATCTTACACTATGTGAAATGAGTTTGGCTTCCGGTCAAGATGGATCCATGGCACAAAGCAATGCTGAACTTCACACTGGCTGGCAATAAGTTGTCAATAGGTTGGGCAGTAGCTGGCGCTTGTCTAAGTTCAGAGTTAAGGCACATTGTCTGGCAAAGTGGAGAGAAGGTTATTCTGTTTCTGACCCTTGCTACACTTGAGTTGGGAGGAGACAACTAGCACACTACCCTTGCATCCCTTGGACCTGGTTTCAAATTCAGCCCAGAATGAAGAGGTGGGAGTCTCCTTTCCATCAGTTGCAAGTGCTCTTTATTGAGATCTTAGTGCGTGTAGACTCACTTCATGGGTCTGCCACATAAAGGGCCAAAAGAAGTCTGCCATGGGGAAATGCAGCTTGAGCAGGAGATGCTGTTCTGCGATTGGGCAGTGTGGAAAGAGCTTTGCTTTTAGCACGTACAGTATCCGATCCGAGTGCACTTGATGCTCACAATATGTTCCATTCCCCAGTATTGAGCACAAAATCCATCCAAAAGATTATCAGTGAAACTTATAAACATCCAGCTATTGAAAATGCATTATCACCAAGATGGTTGACTCTGCGTAAATACTCTTCACCGCTTCATAGGGAAAGTGGATGGTGGTGAGTCAGCATGGCTGAGCTTGGGAACTTATTTGAGTGCTTATGGTGATATGAGGTGTGAGAACCAGTTCATTCCCACTCTGAGGCACCACAATCAAGGCCCAGCCTCGTACACTGTTATTTTGCTGTTTGCTAATGAACTACAGATGCTAGATGATGTAACAGTCTCTGATATACCCCACACCCCTCACTGTAACATACTCTGATATACCCCACACCCCTCACTGAAACATACTCTGATATACCCCACAGCAATCACTGAAACACTCTCTGATATACGCCACACCCCTCACTGTAACACTTTCTGATATACTCCACACCCCTCACTGTAACACTCACCGATATACCCCTCACCCTTCAGTGCAGCACTCTATGATATATGATGCTAGACATCATGATCATGTGGCAGGGAAGGCATATCAAGGTTCAGGAGGATAGGAAGAGTGAGAAGATGGAAAATTCCATAGTTTCAAGAGCATAGAAATAAAACATAATTGACAACTAGAGACCTCACAGTCAGTCTTGATTTCAACATGTAAAGAGATCCACACTTTTGTACTCTACATCAAATCTAACTGGAGAACACACATAATTGTCTTGGACCAAGCAATTATAAAGAGCATTTTGGGACAAAAGTTCTAGGGACCCTGGCCCAAGCTGTGGGCTTTGTCCTTCCTCAAGTCCAGCTCAGACATTACTTCAGTCCATCTAAAATGCAAACTAATTTCAACACAACAAAAACAACTGGGAAGAGCAGCTCAAGCTCCAACGTGGTCTGGCAGCCAAGGCTATGTTTGTATTCTTCCTATGGTTGCCATGTCAACCAGCACTATTCTGTACTGACATGATAAAACAATAATATCACACTTGTGGTTTGCGATCCGAAATTGAGCAATATTTTTCTCACTACATATTAGAGACAACAAATTGAGAAATTGGGAAACGTCAATTTTTGGAAGGTGATGTTAGGTCAAGTTGTGCACCGTAATATCTTTGAGTTCCATTACCTGCTGGTTTCCACAGGTTCACAACAACAACACAAGCCGTTTGTAGTTGCTAAATCCTAGGGGCCAATGCTTTATGCATTTAAAGGAAACAGCAATTATGGGCAGTCTTAGTTACCAGTCTCCCCACTTGTGGCATGAATCATAAAAGTAGAAGAGCTGGAGAACATAAGAATTCTTTGCATGCTACATTTTGGCTACACTTCAGTGATGCCTTGATTGCAATCAGTACAAACCCTGTGCTGATGTCATAAGTCACAGAGGAACCCGATTAAAAAGGTAAAAGAAACACTGAAGGTGAAATCACATAAGATATGGGAGGGGGCAAGACCATATTGGTGATTCCACTGCAATTCCAACCCTGGTTCTTGGAATTGGGGTGATGAACGATGGGCTGCCTCCCCACAGCTAGAGGCAAGAAAAGTAGCACTGAAGCTACTCTGGTCAATGTCCGTCACACTGACCCTCTTGTCTTGCCTTCACCCACTCAAGCTGTCAAACTTGAGCTGTTCATACCCACTCCTTGAGCTCCTGCCAGCTCAGGAGCAGTGCAGGTCTGGGAGGAGATGGTTAAACATTCCTCTTGGTCGCAAAATAGTGTGGTTAACTGGGGAGAACGTCAATGTTTCTTTTATGTTGAGGAGGGGATAAGAGTGTTAACAGGATCTGCAGCAAGTGCAATTAGAAGAGTAGCTAAGAGAAAGGAAAGATTATGAAGGAAGGTGCTTGGGGAACAATGGGGAGGGGGGGGAGCGATGGGGTCCAGTCACATTAATGCTGGCTATATTGTAGCCTGTGTTTACAGCCTTCACTAAATTGAAAGACAACCAGAACCAGCAAAGGCAACACGGCTTCCAACAGCCCCCAAAACAACCTTAAGTCCTCTCTCTCTCTCTCTCCCAATGGCACTCCCAATGGTGTCATCAGCTTTTTTTTTTTGCCAATTTACAGCCTCAAATGTTAATACCGACGCCCTATAACAAGCAATTGAATGGAGGTGGATTGGCTGGGGATGGAAAATGACTTCCACATGATGGAAGATCCCAGCTGAGATTGCAGTAATGAATTTTAAATCCCTGAAAAGGCTGCTGACGTGAAGAACTGAAGAAGAAAAAAAAAGCAATCAACAATGCTCTTGTTATAGTCTAATCTTCCCCAGATGTTGGACCTATTGCTGCTAAATCCACTTACAGTACACAAGTGAAAACCTGGCTTTGTCTCAGGCAGTGGCCAGGGTTACTTATAAAACAGAGAACAACATAAACTTCTTCCTAACACGTTAGGTAATTTAAACAAGTTCCCTTCGTTATCTTGGGGTGATTTTTAATGGGGGAATTTTTACTATGTTTGCTCATTATTTTTGGACATTTTAAGTTCTTTCCCTTTCCCCACCCTCACGCCCATGTCTGATCCCAGTGCACCGCCTGCACCTGCCCACCAGGAGGCATCCAGTCACGGCCCCGCTCCCTGGGCAAGCTACACAGCCCAGCTAGGAGCTTCTCATTCAGCAGAGTTCAAGTTACACACGGAGTTCAATGCATTGTGAAACCAAACTCAATCCCTGTTCCAAAATGGTCCACTGAACTGAGCTCAGGCCAATTCCACAAGTTGGAGATTCTTCCTAACTCCAAGAGAAAGGGGAATTGGGAGTTTGATGGAATACTTTCCACTTGCCTGGATGAGAAAGCTCTAACCCATCCAGGACAAAGCAATCCGCTTGATCAGTATCCCATCCACCAACTTAAACATTCACTCCCTCCACCCACTGATGCGCAGCTGTGTGTACCATCTGCAAGATGCACTGCAGCAACTCACCAAGACTTCTTTGACAGTGCCTTCCAAATCCCTGACCTCTACCTTCTAGAAGGGCAAGGGCAGCAGACACATGGGGACACCGCCACCTGCAAATTTCCCTCCAAGCCACTCACCATCCTGACTTGGAACTATACTGCTGTTCCTCCACTGTGGCTGGGTCAAAATCCTGGAACTTCCTTCCTAACAGCACTGTGGGTGCTGCATGGACTGCAGCGGTTCAAGAAGGTGGCTCACCATCACCTTCTCAAGGGCAATTTGGAATGGGCAATAAATGCTGACATTGCCAGCAATGCACTCACAGGAAAGTGGAGTTGAGGATTATCAGACCAGCCATGATCTCATTGAATGACGGAGCAGGCTTGATGGGCCAAATGGCCTACTTCTGCTCCTATGTCTTATGGTCTTTTGGTCACCTGAAAAGAATAAAGAAAATCCAGTCAGTAGAGGAGGCAGAACTCAGTGGTGAGTGATGTTAGCTGACAGATGCATAGGATGGTCTCCACTGACAATCTCCTCCTTTAATGCCATTCTCGACTGAGATCAGATGCATTCCCTGTTCAGACTCCAAGGCAGTCGTCAGCTCCTCCACTTCCATTGTACAGCGAATGACGTGAAACTGAGAGACACCAACTGGTGTGTAGCTATTACAGTGAGGGATGCATTACCCCCTCAGCAATTGAGGTAACCTAGCAACCATGTGAACTGAGGAATGAATGGAAACACATGCTCGCTGTAATTTCATCTGTTTTGGGATTTTGATGAAGTGAACATGGAGGAGAAAAGGCTCAAAGGCATTTGGAGAAACATCCCACAGATTGGTACAAAACAACTCACACATCATCTGCTCTTCGACAAGTTTGCTGCATAAAGTTCTGTGCAAAGCCTGACGTTCATAGACCAACCCTGTTCTGTTCAGTGTGCATCAGAAAATGGAGTTTGCATTGTCAGCTGTCCAACTGAGTCTGGCCACGCTCTGCCCTTCCTTTTAATTGCATATCATTAAAGTAATCTGGTTACAGTCCCCATTTAATTGCCCATGATTCAAATATTTCTTACTCATTAAAAACCCACAGCAATGTAGATTTCATTAACTGCACATAGATGGATAATGATGTTGTGGGATTAGTGCTGCTTATAGAAAGGGCCTTGGGATAGCTGTAAGTCCAGCAAGGGCTTCGGGGGCTGGGCTGTACATTTATATCAGGGCCAATCTTGGTCTTCCAATTTGCTGCTCCTGGAAGACATTGCCTCTTACTGAGGTATAGCGTCAATCCACAAGCTTTTAAACCCCAAAATTGGTGACACCACGACGGTTTGCATTGATTCATCTCGCCTTGGCCTTGAAGTTCAGCTCTGAATGTGATAGCTCTGGAATTTCCTCGAGAATGTGAACCCTCTCCTTTTTCTCCAAGTCGAGGTGGCTGCTTGTGCCAGTGCTCAGGTGGCCTTTGGCCCCCTTCCTGAGGCCCCTGTGCAGGCCTAGCCTCCATTTGGTTCCTTATCAAGTAATGCAGTGTTGTAGGGTGGCCAAGTTGTACTATTCATGATAGAGTTGACCTGCAGACACTTCTTGAGTGGAAACATTAAGTTTATTTACAACATACTCACCAGCAACAAACTTTTTTTTTTATTCATTCATTGGATGTGGGCGTCACTGGCCAGGCCAGCCTCTATGCCCATCCCTAACTGCCCTTGTTCAGAGGCCATTTAGGAGTCAACGACATTGCTGTGGGACTGGAGTCACATGCAGGTCAGACCGGGTAAGGACAGATTTCCTTCCCTACAGGACATTAGTGAACCAGATGGGTATTTAAACAATCGACAATGGTTTCGTAGTCATCATTAGATTTTTAATACCAGATTTTTATTGAATTCAAATTCCACCATCTGACGTGGCAGGATTCGAACCCAGGTCCCTGGATTACCCTGGATCTCTGGATTGCTAGTCCAGTGACAATACTACCGCCCCCTAAATTGTGCTTTCAACTCCAACTCTATCTCGATGCTGACTGCTGACGCGCTACTCTCCTATTGGTTGCTACAGATCATGTGATCTTCCCTAACAAGTATTATTCTTAAAAGGTACACTACATATTAAATAAAACCATAATTACTACATTCCGCCCCCTTTAACTAGGCCATACATATTATATTTACAAGTACATATTTTTCAGGACAACATAATATTTACACTGGCTAAGGAATTTACAAGTTCAATCTTTCAGGTGGTTTCCTGGTACGTGTGGAACGTCGCAGCTCCACAATTTAAGATTCTTTGTCAGAACCTCCTTTTACAAAGTTGCCTGAACATCAGGAGCTTCGGTGGGCACTTGCAGTTCTGAATCCTCAACTCTTACAGCAACATCAGACATGTCAGTCCTGGGTTGAGTATCTTCAACAGGAAATGCAGACCCGGTCCTGATCACTGGTGGAACCAAATCTTGGTGATTTGTCTCTCTCTTCCTTAAATGGTCCACATGTTTATGGATGATCTGGCCTTCCCCCTCCACGTAGTAAGATAGAGATCCAGTCACCACACTTATTTCACCTGGTAACCACTTTGGTCCTTCCCCGAAGCTTTTCACATATACCGGCTCTCCCACGGTAAATTTTCTCTCATGACGATGCTAGTCATGTCTAGTTTTATGGCTTCCTTGACTCCTTTCCATCTTCCCCTCTAAATTCGGCATTATTAAGCTCAATCTCATCCTGAGACACATTTTAAAACCACAGAAAAGTTACAGCACAGAAGGAGGCCATTCGACCCATCTTGTCCATACCAACTCCGCAGTTGTGGCACCTATTGTTGCGTGAGGGGTAGTCCTGTGATGAAAAAGAAAGTGTGCTAGCTTGGTTGCCAAGGAATCGCCAGTCAGCTTTCTCATGCCTGTTTTGAACATTTGAACCGCCCTTTCGGCCAGTCCATTTGAGGAAGGGTGGTATGGTGCAGTTTTCACAGGAGTGATACCGTTGAGGCTGATAAACTGCTGAAACTCAGCACTCGTAAATGCCATGACGTTATCGGAAATGACGACTTCTGGTAGTCCGTGAATGACAAAACTCTGTTGTAGTTTCTCAATTGTAGCGCCCAACGTTGGTGACTTCACCTCATATACATCCAGTCATTTTGATTGGGCATCGACAATGAGCAGAAACATTGTTCCCAGGAAAGGTCCAACATAGTCAATGTGTAACCGCACCCAGGGTCTACCTGGCCACTCCCATGGGTGTAATGGACCTGTCACTGGCAACTTTTACAGTTGCTGACATTGCACACAGTGCTTTACTAAACTCTCTATTTCACCATCCACCCCAGGCCATCAAAGATAGCTGCATGTTATGGTCTTCACTCTGGAAATTCCTGTATGGACACTGTGTAGTTCAATTAAAAGAGGTTCCCTTCTCTTTGGAGGAACTATCACTTGTGCTCCCCACAATAAGATGCCATCCTGGCTGTTTATTTCATGTCTTCTGTTGAAGTATGGTTTCATTTCATCAGATACAGGCTCCTGTGGCCAACCATGTAGCACTTGTTCTCGTACTTGAGACAGGACTGGGTCCCGACTTGTCCATCTTTGATCTGTCAAGCACATACCGGCGAGGAATCTAAGAAATTTAACAGTAAAACAGGTTCCTGTGGAACTGGAATGTGCTCATCATTTTCTTGCAAAGGCAAACGACCCAGGGCATCGGCGTTTGCGATTTGATTGCCAGGCCTATGAATGAAAGTAAATTTGTATGCTGCCAGAATTAAAGCCCATCATTGTATTCTTGCTGAGGCTATGGGTGGTATAGCCTTGTCCTCACTAAACAAAGCTAATAGTGGTATCTGGTCTGAAACAGTTGTAAAATGGCAGCCCTGTACACACTGGTGAAATTCCTCGACACCAAAGGTGATGGACAGGCCTTTATCGATCTGGGAATATCCCTTTTCCACTGTGGTGAGCGTTCTTGAAACGTAACCTATTGGCCGTTCCATGTCATTGTCTATCTGATGAAGTAGCACTGCTCCCATTTCGTAGGGAGATGTGTCACATGTCAGCACCAATTCTTTCAACTGGTCATAATGCTTCATCTGGGGCACTTCCCAAGAGTAAAGAATGCAGGGGGTCCAGCACTGTAGACAAATTGGGTAAGAACTGCCCGTAATCGTTGATCATTCCTTGGAATGATTTGAACTCTGAGGTATTCTTGGCGCAAGTGACTGTCTTATGGCTCTCACTTTCTCCACAACCGGGTGGAGGCCCTGTGAATCTACTCGGTGACCCAAATAGATTACCTCCCTCGTTTGGAACACGCACTTTTCTTTTTTTAAACACAATCCAGTTTGCAAGAAACGTTTTAAGACTTCTTCTAAGTTTGCCAAATGCTCTTTTTCAGTAAATCCTGTCACCAATACATCATCTAAATAGATAACAACCTGGGACAGTCCCTGCAGTAAGCTTTCCATTGTCACAAGCAGAGGAGACACGGGAAGACAATCGTGTACATAGGTACAACCCTTTGTGGGTATTAATTGCGACAAATTCCCAGGAGGCATTATCCAATTCTAGTTGTTGATAAGCATGACTCATGTCAAGCTTTGTGTACATTGTCCCTCCTGCCAGCTTGGCAGACAGGTCTTCGATTTTTGGAATGGGGTACCTAACCAGTTTGGCTACTTTATTAACTGTCAGTTTGTAGTCTCCAAAAATTCGGATGTTTTGGTCGGGTTTAAGGATGGGCACTATGGGTGCTGCCCATTCTGAGAACTGAGCAGGTTGTACAATGCCCAGTTTCTCTAGTCTGTTCAGCTCAAGGTCGACTTCTTCTCTCAGGGCATATGGCACCTTCATGAAGCGAGGGGTTGCTTCAGGATCCCACATGAATCTTGGCCTGTAGGCCCTGGATTTTTCCCAGTTCATCCTGGAAGACGGTCGCGTACTTTTTACATAGTTCTGGAAGCTCACTTGCTCTCAACTGAAAGATTTCAGACTATTCTAACTTAATGAGTCAGCTATAGGCAAGACCAGGTGAGGACAGCAAATTTCCTTCCTTAAAGGAGATTAATGAACCAGTGGATTTTTGAAACAATGGTCCCAATTTGGATTCCTGCCGGAAGGCATGCGCGTGATCACCAAGTGAAGCCAGCGATGCCTCTCCGAGTCGAGTAGGTCACCATATCTGACTGTGTGGATCACTCAGCAGGAGCTGCCTGCGTTCCAGCAGGTCAGAGGCACCAATGTCAAGCAGCTCTACCAGGGAAGTGAAGGTAGTGGCCATGAAATAAGAGAGTATGAGCTGAGCCCATTGCCCTGGGCAACAATGCAGAGGCAGCTTGGCAGCAAGTGGAATTATGCCCACTTCCTCATTGGCTGGAGATGCACGTCCCACCTACATGTACATGGGGGGAAAACAGGGGACAAACTGGCAAGTTTCAGAGGCTTAGAATCAAAGACAAGCCATGGGAAAGGCAGCTGGACAATGAACAGAGACAAAACTCAGGCGGATTTCTCCACATGCAGACTCCAGTAGCTACAAAAAGCATTCTGGTCACACCAACTCAATCTCCCCTCGTTTACATCTCGAGAGCTGACTGGACATCGCTTCAAACCATCCAAACCAGTCCATGTGCAATTTGAAGAGTGTAACCTTCAGTTAAACATTTGCAAGTTGCCCAATACATTGTTTACAGTCTTAGGGCAGGGTTTTCACTATCGAGACAGGCAGCTTGAGTCAGGGAAATTTCCTGACTCGCTGGACCCGCCTTGGAACAAAGGCCCCTGGAACGGCGCAATATTCACTCAGTGGCAGGCAAGTGCAGGACAGGGTCAAGTCCACTGACTCCAGCAGCAAAGCATTAGCGTGTTATGAGATTTTAGGCCCTCTAGCCCTCACTCCTCACATCCCTTCACCCACCTCCACCAAACCCAATGGCTCCTTTTACCCCCATGCCAACTCATGCCCTTCCCACCCACCCTTCATAGCCTTTTATAGCCCCAAGGCCAAATCACCCAGTATCCAACTTGGGCAGACCTCAGGAGCCATGCATAGATGAAATAAACTAAAGTACTAAAAATCCAATATAGCTGTAACTATACAGACTTGAGAGTAAAAAAACTCCCATTCATGAAAGCCCATTCAAGGCTTTTTTTTAAATCTCAAGTACTTAATCTCTTGTTAAAAAAAACCAAACTTATATTTATACCCCACACCAAATAGTTAATAGGCTCTTTAACCCATCAAACTGTGAACTCAGAATTCTCTTCCCCATCCCCCACACCATGCTGAGAAATCAACCAAATATTCATAAAGAGCATTAGGTAAATGTCAACAAGCAATTATTGAAACTACTAGAACAGATGCCTCACCACTTAATCTGTCAATCAGAGCAATATAGCAGAGGTTTTTTTAAACTCTCACTGACAGCTACGGACTGTTATTTTTTCATTTTTAAAGGGATGGGGATTTAAATAGCTTCAGACCATGACAATTAAAGAGACTTTATCTGCTCTTCAAGAGCATTTACATCTACTCCACAAACCCGTGACTCCGACTGGGTTAAAGCCCCTGCAATAGCCAAAATGGGGCCTATTTGAACTTATCACCAATTTCAAATGGTCCTGCTGAGTTTTGGGTCTCCCACCTGTGCGAATCAGACCTTCCCCCTTCCTGCAAAAATTGGATCTGTCAGGAATGGGGGCGAGACTTCAGCACTCAGATCCCGTTGGCCATTTTTGAAGGTTCTATAAAAACAAGGCCCATAGAGTCAATACTGCACAGGAGGCTGCCATTCAGGCCATCAAGTCCATGCCCAGTACTGTCAGCCATATCTGACAGCTTTTCTCCAATATTTATAATGATCCCCCAGCAATAAAGTGAAAGGATTTTGTGTCTTGCCATCTGTGTATTTCTGGTGAAATGGGTCCTTTTTATTCCAGGCTTGTAAACCAGATGAAAACAGGGCAGTCTGCAGTAATCACCAGCCCTCTCATCCAAAAATAAATCAACCGGATTCAATCATCTGGTTTCCATGGGAGAGTGATCGCAGAATCCGGTTGGTTTGGGGCGGGGGGGGGTGGTGTGGGTAAAAGGGGTTCCAGGTTACCAATCCCCATTGAGCACCTGCTTCTCACTGAATGAAATAAGCACAAAAAAATACTTTGCACCCGCAACTTTTATCAGCAGCAGTGGGTAGCACCTCCGAGCTGATCATATAGGGTCTGAGCCTAAGTCAGATCTCGTTGGAAAGAGTTTTACGTCTGACAGGGGTTTGGTTATTTACTTTAAGGGTAAGATGGTGAAATCTGGTCCTCCACAGGGTGCGCAGTCCCCCTGCACGTTAGTTAATGAAAGCGCACTGCAAACTCACTAATAAGCAGTTGGTAAATGCACTGCCGGGTGTCCTGTTAACATGGGAGTCCCCTGCAGGGCCGATCCCCCATGCTGAATGAGCTGACCTCTGTCTGGGTGGCAGCACTGTGGGTGGTCCCACGCCACACAGACTGCAGCGGTTCAAGAGGCGGCTCACCCCCACCGTCTAAAGGGCAATTAAGGCAGTGCTGGCCCAGCCAGTGACATCCACATCCCGTGGAAGCATAATAATTCCCTGGGAAAGGAGAGCAATTCCCTGGGCATCACAGAGGAGGGAGATGGGGGCACAGAAAGCAGGAAATCTGAGGGGAAGGCATCCATGGTAGAACTCCTGATTGCCATCTAGCAATGGCCATGGAAAATAGTCCGAGGGAAAGGTCGCCAGGACAGGGTCAGGTTTGGCTCTGATGGTCTGCCCCCATCTCTGGCCAAACGGCTTCACCACATGGCCTTGTGTGAGGTACCAGAGGGCAGTAATTGAGCCCAGCACAAAGTCAACTCCTACAGGGGAGCTGAGAAATTTGGGAGGGATTAAAACACAAAAGGTTGTTTACAATACAATATTCTTTCCCTGGGCCTGCTCTTACTGCCCATCACAGCAGGGGGTGGGATTTACCGCTTATCAGAGGAGGGGTGGGACTTACCGCTCATCACAGCGGGGGGGAGGGTCTACCGCTCATCACAGCAGGGGGGCAGGGTCTACCTCTTATCACACCGGTGCAGGGGGGGGGGGCGGGGTCTACCGCTCAGCACACCTTGGCGGGGGGGGGGTCTACTGCTTATCACATGGGGGGGGTCTACTGCTCATCACACCTGGGGGGGTGGGGTCTACCACTCAACATACCGGGGGCAGAGTCTACCACTCATCATACCCGGGAGGCAGGGTCTACCTCTCATCACACCGGGTTGGGGGGTGGGGGGGGGTGGTGGTCTACCGCTCAGCACACCTTGCGGGGGGGGGGTCTACTGCTCATCACATGGTGCAGGGTGGGGGTGGGGGGGTCTACTGCTCATCACACCTGAGGGGTGGGGGAGGTCTACCACTCAACATACCGTGGGCGGGGGCAGGGGCGGAGTCTACCACTCATCATACCCTGGGGGCGGGGTCTACTGCTCATCACACCTGGGGGGAAGGGGGAGGGGGAGTGGTCTACTGCTCATCATACCAGGGGGCGGGGCCTACCACTCATCATACCAGGGGGTGGGGTCGACCGCTCATCACACCAGGGTCGGGGTCTACTGCTCATCACAGCAGGGGGCAGACCAGGGAAAACTGCTTCTCAGTTAAAGTTGGTTCCATAACCGATGCTCGGAAAGCTTCTCCAGTGACTCACAGCTGATGCAGTGAGTACCCCCAAGTTATACAGAGCAATAAGTTGAATGGCAGACCTAACTGAAGTGTATATAAAATTATGAGTGGTCTAGATAGGGTGGATAGGAAGATCCCATTATCCTTATTTAAGGGACCATGTCGGAGAGCACAGATTCAGGGGAAGAGGTAGGAAGTTTAGGGGTGATTTGAGGGGAAATTTTTTCACCCAGAGAATGGTGGAGTGTGATGAAACTATAATAATTTTCATAATATTTTTCTGGTTTATTGTGAATTAGCTTTATGGGGGTAAATATAGTTGGGTCTGTGTGTGATTCAATTACATTTGGAGTCCAGTAGTCTGCAAGCTTTCAATCATCAAAAGAAGCTAGGTGCTTGACATGCTAATGGGTAAACACGGATGCTGGCTTAGCATGTAATGTGTGAAGGGAATTTGCATTTTTAGATAAGTGAAAAGATTTGGATTTCAAAGGGATATTAGTCTGCTTACAACTAGCCGGATAAGCAAGGCTAAGGAATGCATTTATTTTTCCCAAAGGTTACTGATAATAGATCGGTAATATGGAAGTTTTTATGTTATAAGGAAGATACAATTGGAAAGACACATGAAACAACAGAATTTACATATTAAAAAAAGAGAAACATACATAAGGGAGGGTGAATAGCTGTGTTTCAGGAGGCCATGTAAGATCTAACAGGAGTATGTGAAATAGCTTTAATGAAGCCTCCAGCATTTGTGCATAAGTCTGCTATATAACAAAACTGAAGTTGGGGAAATTCCACTGTCAGGTGGGTATTGTGTTAACTTGCAGGTTCTATTTTAAATCTAAAATCTATTTTGGACAATTGCCTTAAAAGGGAGTGTAACTGAGAGGAATTTTAGGAGTTATTATAACAGTAAGTAATTATAGTCTAATGTATGTGCTTGAAATCTCTTACATTTTGTTAATAAATGTTTTAATTTAATTTTTGAAACCTTTAAAGGTCTTGGTGGACTTATTACTTCTGAATTCAGTGCACACATCTCATAATAAATACAAATTGCAACTGTTGTGATAGCGCGACCTTGTGGATTTGGTCAGCCTGCCACTTCATAACAGGTATCTGGAACTCACTGCCTGAAAGGGTGGTAGAGGCAGAAACTCTCATAACATTTGAAGATTACTGGGATAGGCACTTGAAATGCTGTAACCTACAGAGCTACAGGCCAAGAGCTGGAAAGAGAGATCAAGCTGAATGGCTCCTTGTTGCTCAACGTGGACACGATGGGCTGAATGGCCTCCTTCTGTGCTGTTTCTTGCCACGATTCTAATATTCTGTAAGGTCCTTGGTTTGATTTCACTCCAGACTGGCTGCAGTGTGACTGAACCAGGGAGGGGTATAACAGCCAGGATTCCTGCTCCTGATCACCGTCTAGTGACCCACGCTTAGCAAGCAGCAACACACAATCTGGGTTTTTGAAAGGATTCAATCCTGTCTCCTGGGAAACATTCTTCTGGGGGGGGGAAAAAAAGCAGAGTTCAATTAAAGGCTGCATCTGCTTACCTCATTGACCTGCTGCTTGTCCAGGTGAAATATTTGACCTGAGCTGGTTGAAGCCACTTCCTCAAAAGCCCGATATCCAGGATGGCCTCTGTCCCCACAGTCTCCAGTCAACACAAACACAACCTGTTCAGGCAAGAGCACCCATCACTTTAATCCACTCGCAATGAAATTTCCTCACCAATCCCCTCATCCCCACACAATTACACTCGGTTTAATCAAACATTTTTGTTTTTCCCCCCTGAAAGAAATGGTTTATCTAGAATTAGGCCTAATTGATTTTGAACCAACACAAACGCAAAATACTCTGGATGCTGGAAACTTGAAACAACAGCCAAAAAAAAAAAAAATTGCTGGGAATACTCAGCAGGTACAGCAAAACTCAGCTTTACTCTCTCCACAGATCCTGCCAACCCCACTGAGTATTTCCAGCATTTTCTGTTTTGATTTTGAACCGCACTAGGCAAACAGACTACATTAACAACACCCATTTGCCTATCGATGGGTGTGGGACTCCTGACGATAGCAGCAAAAGCATTAAAGCTTTCATAAGATGTCTCTTTGGTACTTGCAGGACATCGAGGAGAGGGAGGGGGATGAGGAGGG
Source organism: Carcharodon carcharias (assembly GCF_017639515.1). Classification (NCBI taxonomy): domain Eukaryota; kingdom Metazoa; phylum Chordata; class Chondrichthyes; order Lamniformes; family Lamnidae; genus Carcharodon; species Carcharodon carcharias. The sequence goes on from NC_054474.1 coordinate 158,330,664, forward strand.
ACAGGGAAGAGGAGGGAGAGAGGAACAGGAATAAGGAGGGAGTGGGAGGGGCCAAGAGAGGGAGGGGGTCAGCGAATGGGGGAGGTGGGCCGGGAGGGTGCCGTAATCACAAGAGGAAGGATGAAGGGGACAGGGAGTGGTTGGGGTGGAAAGGTGCAGCAATTAGGCTGGGATCAGGCGATGGAGGGAAGGTAAAGGTCAGTGATTGGGAGAGAAAACTGGAGAGTGTGTGGTGATCAGGAGCGGGAGGGAGGCTAGCAATGGCTGGCCGTGGTTTTAACGTTTGGACCTGTGAGAAACACCCCTGCACATCCTGACTCGACATTCAGGTAAGCGTTTCTTTTAAAACACTTAGCTTTTTGGTGTGGGGCTGCAGTGGTCCCTCTGAAGTCTCTAATGATCAGACCACATGTAGGCCACATTGTCCAGAAGGCAGCTGGCGCTGGGCAACCCAAGGGGGCTTAAAACAGTCATTTGAATATGCAAAACCCCTAATGCCCATTTTGAACGTGGTCCTGGATGGTTCATTTTCAGCCTTCACTAATACGGCGGGCAGTACACATCCAGCATGTAATGAGTGCACCTAGCTGACCACCATGTTGGAAACTTAGACAACCATTTCCGCCCTCCCAGTACCATCGAATTTTGATAGGCTCTTGGTAGCTACACACACTTTCTGTGATCAAAGCCTCACTTCCTGTTGCTCCACTTCTTCTCAGGCTTTTGTGTCAACTTTTCCCATTTTGCATTCCTGGGCCCAACCCTGCTAATGGGAACAGCCTCTGGAAACATGGCACACTGTAATTACAGCCTCCCTGAGGTTCCCAATTCCTCAACTTGGCCTGTAGTGAAACCGCTGTGAGCAGGACCAACTCAATTTCTAAAACAAAAGAATTCAACCAATATAAGCCCAGAATGTATGGCTTTAAAATGGGACTGACATATTTCTGAACAACATCATCCCTCTTCATCTCAGTTTGTGAGAGCAATGCCACAGGGGGTTCACTCGTGTATATTTTTTGAAAGTGTGCATGCATGAATTAAAAAACTTACGTCGAACATGTACTTTCAGCCAACATTTAGCCTTATGATTTACCATGTCAAATTTTCCAATCCAATTTTGAACTGTTCAGCCCATTAGGTGGCACCATGGAATGCATCTGATATCAGCCCCATTGCCACCACAACTTCATCCAAAAAAATGTTCATTGCTGCAAAGAAACTTTTCATCTTGCACTCATTAGGACAATTGCAAGAATGCCAAATTTCCAACGATCACAACAATTTACACTACACGTGTCACAAAACTATCATATTTTTCATAGTATTATTGTGGGGTATTGTAAAATAGACTTATGTGTGCATGTGTGTGTCTGTGTGTGCGCAGCGATTTAATTAAATTAGAGGTGAGTAGACCACAAGATTTAAATTATCATAAGAGTTAGGTGTAAAAAGGCATTTGAAATGCTAATGGATGAGCTAAGTAAAGGGGAATTTGCATTTTTAGCTAAAGGGAAAAGTTGTTGGATTTTTAAAGAGACATGATAAGGTTCTTACGACTGGCAAGATAAATAGGGCAAAGTTATTACATTGATTTTTCCCAAAATTGCTAACCATAATGACAACATAAAAGATTTTCATGGTAAAAGTAAATTCCAAAGACATGGGGGTACAATAGATTTACAAATCAAAGAAGGAGAAATATATTTAAGGAAGAATGGAAGGATGTATAGGGTGTGACCATGTGAGAACTGAGAGGTACAATGTGTGAAACAGGCTTGAGGAAAAGCTTCTGGACACTTGGCAGAAGTCTGTTGTTCCAGTAACCAAAGGTGTGTTAAAAGCCTTTGGAATTCCACTGTTGAGTGGGTGCTTGTGGTAACGGTGCTGGATTGTCTCTATAAATTTAAATTTTATTTTGGACTGTTGCCTTAAAGGGGGTATGTAGTTGGGAGTCTGGTTAATTGGGAATTGTTATAATATTAAGTAGCTGTGTAACTCTGATTTTGTGTGTGCATTTTATTATTTTCTTTTGTTAATAAATGTTTAAATTTAATTTTTAACATCTCCAAATGGGCTCCTTATATCTGAATTCAGTGCACAAACCTTCTCATCATAAATACAAATTCCAAAGCCGTTGTGATAGCGTGGCCAAGTTTCCCCTGTGGACTTGGTCAGCCTGCCAACTACCACCTGCCGTCTCATAACACAGAGAGAAAAAAAATTGGTTGGCAAACTGACTCTGATTGGTTGGAGTGTTGCCATGGGGATAGCAAGAGTGAACTATAGGCTCCGCAAGCTGCTGGATAATTCAAAAAGGCGCAAGTCTGGAATACATTCCTTTTGTTTGCAGAGAACGAGTCACTGGTTATGAACGTACGTTGCTCAGAGCAAGCTTAATCCATCAACTGACAGTCAGCAATGTAACAGGCAACAGACCGGTACATTTATAATGATGTGTCTACTGTTTATTTTAAAGAGACCCCCACCTTGGGGAAAGATTTCTCATATGAACCATAAGCCCATTTAGACAGAATGAGACTAAAGTTTTGATAGATGTTGGGCAGGGAGGAAACAGTCCCTGCCTCCTTGAGCCTCTTTGGCTCCAGGCCTGAGTAGGCCCATACATTATGAAGCAGCTTCACAGATTGCCATGTGGGCACAAATCCAGGAGGCCGAGTGCAGCCAGGGAAATTGGATACCAGCTGGGTATATTGCGACTGCAGCAAAACTACCTGCTCCCAGGCTCTGCCTAGAGGCTGACCTCAGAGCCACGTTGCTCCATGAGGTGACTGGAAAACTTTTACCGTTCGACACAACACAACGTGATGACATCAGCACTAAAACAGAGAGAGGAAAGTGTCAATCTGTGACTCACTCACTGAATCAACATACCCAGCTGGAATGCTCAGCCTCCTTGGCACATGTGGGTACTCATAGGCTGGCCCTGTGCCATCTCAGCTACTCCAACTTGCTTACCTGGGACTGCTTCAGCTGGATGAGTTGCAGAACATCCTTCGTCAGCTGGTAGTCCTTCGCTCGGGCATCAGTGAAGACGTAGATAAAAGAACTGGGTTGGGATACCTCAAGCGCCAGCTTAATCGCTCCGAGGCTCATTTCGGGGCAGTCACCTCCACCCTGCAAACGAGAAGGATAAAGTCAGACTCATCAATGGCTCCACAGTCGCTGGCTCACCTCTGATCCCATGTTTCTCGTGGTGCCAGCTGCCTACTTGGCTGGGCAGGGGGGGGGGCATCTGAAGCAAGACGAAAACTAGCCTCACTCAATGCCAAAAAGCACAAAGAAACTTCCTTGCAGTTTCTATTATTCCATGATAAAGAACCCATGGTTGGATTTTTCCTGTAGATAGGGGGAGGAGGTGGTGGGTACAGAGGTTAATTGCAGCGGCCTAACTCCTGCCTGGATCGAGATTACACAGCACAGGTTAGTGCAACAACTTGTAACTTTCCGACCTTGTCCAGTTGAAAAAAGCCCCCAAAATATTAAGTCAAGAAAAGTAAGAGCCATGATTTAATTGTGCGGATAAAAAGCTAAAGATCATGCTGCACTTTATGGTTTTAAATGATTATTTTAATGAAAGCCACCTTCATGTTCCAAACAAACCTGTTTGAGTGGTGGTTACAGATCATGCCTTTGGTTTGGTTTTATGGTTGTGACCATTATTGTTTCCAATATAGCCAAGATGATAAATCATTCCGAATGTACTATTAAAAACGTTCTACAAAGAAAATTGATCACCAAATAAAGTCTTAATTCTACAAATCTTAAGTTAAAGTTTGTTTTAAAAGATGACTTTACTGATAAAATTATAGTTAAAAAAAGTCAAAAAAAACCCCAACAGTTATTTTTTTATTTTATTCATTCACAGGATGTGGGTGCCGCTGGCTAGGCTGACATTTATTGCCCATCCCTAACTGCCCCTTGAGAAGGTGGTGGTGAGCTGCCTTCTTGAATCACTGCAGTCCATGTGGCGTAGGTACACCCGCAGTGCTGTTAGGGAGGGAGTTCCAGGATTTTGACCCAGTGACAGTGAAGGAACAGTGATATATTTCCAAGTCATAGTTAGGTCTACTTTAATTTTGATTTTTTTCTATTGAAACATAAATTCAATACATAAAATAACTTTGCATATCATAAATAAAATTTATCTACTAGAGACACTTGGCAATTTACCAAGCATTTGGTTTAGAAATGTTGAATTTTCATCTTGCGTCTCCCAATAGTTTTGATTTTAGACAAGTTTTTTTCAATAGGATCTTGAGATAAAAAATGGCTGCCAATCCTGGAGCTTGGGATTGGGACTCCTTGTCGTTCTGTATAAATTAGTGGAACGTACATTAGGAATGTTTACGCTTTGCAAGAGGTATTTAAAAGACTTCGTTTGAGATGCACAAAGAAATAAAATGATGTTTCTCGTATTTGTGCCAGAGATCCAAATTTCAATCTTTCTCAGCACCCACTGACCGTGAGTTCATGCAAAAGATTTAAAACAGCTGCCGTAAACCTGGCAAAAACAAGGTAACTACATTCTCAAAATTCTCAAAGAAAAATTGCTGGATTTCTAAAATCTACAATTGACAGGCCGTAAATGTTTTAAAAATTCCATTTCTGGACACAACAGAATGATTTGAATTGTTTAATTATGTTTTACTTTTATTTAAAATTCCATTTAACCTGCTTATGTTAGTAGTTCAAGGTTAATATGAAGATAATAGATTCCTGATGTTTCAGCAGCATGACTGTAATGTGAATATTACTTTCAGTGCAGAGAAATCTTGCAAAGCACCTCCATTCCTCAAACCGATTGGTCCTCACCTCCCTCGCCATCGGAAGATGATCTTTCTGTCACCAGGACCCAGGCCTGTGCGATTTGCTCTCTATCTTACCACCTCCCTCCCTCTCTTGAAAAGCTTCTTTAAAACAACATCTCTCTGAACATGCCTCTCGTTCCTCACCCCCAATTTGACCCCATTTTCTTACTGCCTCCTTAATCCACCTGGTTAAATCTAGACATGTTTAGCACTTTCAAATGTAAAGCTTCAAAATCCACATCCTTCTTTTCAAATCAATCCACGGTCCCTCCCTGTCTCTAACCCCCTCCAGCCCTACAACGCTCTGAAATATGTGCACTCCTCCAATTCTGGCCCCACCCTGCATATTCCCTGATTTTAATCATTCCACCATTAGGGGGCAAGGCCCTAAAGTCAGGAATTCCCTCCCTAAACCTCTCTGCCTCTCCCTTTGTCTTATCCTTGAAGATGCTCCTTAAACTCTATCCTTTGAAGAAGCTCATGGTCATGCCTCCTGTATAATAACCCCTAATGTGGTTTAGTGTCAATGTCTTGTGAAGTGTCAGGATGTTTTACTACATTAAGGGCGCGATCTCATAGTATTATCGAATGCCAAACGACAGAAGGAGGCTTTTCGGCCCATCGTGTCTGTGCCAGTGTCTGTAGGATCAATTCACCTAGTGCCACTCCCCTGCCTTCCTGAAAGCCATGATTGAATCTGCCTCCTCCACCCTCTCAGGCAGCATTCCTGATCCTAACCATTCGCTGTTTGGAAAAGCTTTTCATTGATTCTTTTGCTGATCACCTTAAACCTCTCATTCGCGATCCTTCCACCAATGGGAACAGTTTCTCCCTATGTACACTGTCCAGACACATCATGGCTTTGAACACCTCTATCTAATCTCACCTCCAGCAGCTCTTTGCCAAGGAGAACAGCCCCAGCTTTTCCAATCTATCTATGTTACCCAATTTCCTTATCCCTGGAACCATTTTCGTGAATCTTTCCTGCCCTCTCTCCAATGCCTGCTCATCTTTCCTAAAGTGTGTTCCCCAGGTCACTGGATGCAATGCTCCAGTTGAGGCTGAGCCAGCGTTTTAAACAAAGGTTTGACATAAATGTAAGTTGTTGTCAATGTGTGTGAGCCAAAAGCTCAAAGACCTATTCAATGCCCAGGAGTTGGGAGTTTTCTGAACTGGCCAACATCCTAAGGGTTATTCAAAATGAATCGTGCTTCATCTTGAATGATAAAGACAGTTGGGCCCTTAAATGATGTTGCCCTAATACCTTAACGGGTGAAGACACTGAGCCACACAGAAGGCTAGATTTTGTAGCACGGCTAAAAAGTTGGGGGCAAGCCCGCCCACAAGAGTGACAGCTGCCCCTCATCAGTGGGAGCACTGTTAATTGCTTTAAAGTGAGACTGCCTCCCCTATCTTAAGATGAAGTCCCACCTTAGAGAACTGCCAGCCAATTGGGTGACTGGCAGCAATGTAGTACCAGCAGCAATGAGCAGGGGGCCACTGCTGGGATTACAAGCTGTTCTGACAAAGAGGAGACTGGGACTTAAGGCAAGTCTGGGGTATTGCTGGAGGCAGGGTGGGGCGGGGCGTTGCAGGGTTTCAGAGGCCAGGAAGGGGGGTGGAATTAAAGGGAGGAGGGGTGACCTTTGTGGGGGTTGGTGCATCCGATGTGCACAGTGGACCCATAAAGGTTGCTTCTCCCCTCCTTGCCCGACACTAGTCCGCCTAGCTAAAACTGTCAGGTACCCCACATGGCGTAGGGTTCCCACTGTCACGGGTAAAATACCAGCCGTAAAATTTGAGGCAGGTTGGGGGATGGGCAGGGACGTGGCAGACAGACCATACACTCGATTTTACAGGTCGTCCTGCCTTCAAACCCACTGACAGCAAAGCCTAAAATCCAGCCCAGAGTTTCAAAGATAGAGAGAATTTGTCTCCACTTGTGCCAGAGACCAAAACGACAGGCCATAAATATGAAACAATGACTGATAAATCCAACAGAACTCCGGAGAAACCTCTTTCCCAGAGAACGGTGAGAATGTGCAATTTGCAGCCACACGGAGTGGCTGAGGGGAATATCATAAATGCATTAAAGGGGAAACCAGATGAACACATGAGGAGAAGGGAATAGAAGGTTATGTTGAAGGCATTAATTGAAATACATTGGAAGGAGACTTGTGTGGCCTGTTTCTGTCCTGGAAATTCTAAGTAATGATGTGTAATTCCTGTTCCCTGTTGAGCTAACCGGTCTCAGTTGGGCAACTGTGGGGTCACTGGTGTTGGTCTCAGGGTTGGGGAGGGGAAAGAAAAATCAGCCGAAGCTCCAACTCCTAATGAGTATCCAGTGACTCTGCTGGAAACTGTTCTCAGGTGAAGCTGTGGGAGTGTCAGGTATGGGCAGGATTAGGCTCAGTCTTGAAGCTGCGACACCTTCAGCCAAATAACCTGGCCACATTTCACTGTCTAAACTCACACATCAGATACCGTCGCTTGGACGAAATATGTTAGAATGCTGAGAGAGTTGAGGAGAAATCTTTTCTCTCAGAGGGTCATTAGTTTGTGGAATTCTCTTCCCCAGAAAGCTGTGGAGGCTGGTTCATTGAGTTTTTTCAAGGCACAGTTAGATCTTCGATAGGCAAGGGAGCCGAGGGTTATGGGGGCAAACGAGAAAGTGGAGTTGAGGCCAGGTCAGCCATGATCTTATTGAATAATGGAGCAGACTCAAAGGACCGAATGGCCCACTCCTGCTCCATACGGCCTACTCCTGCTCCTATGTATTCCTATGCCTTTGAAACCATACCGCACCCCTCTCCCCAAGCTGAGCGAGTGCCTTTAGTTCCTTAAACATTCACTCCCTCCATCACCAACAAAGAGTGACAGCAGTGTGCACCATCTACAAGATGCACTGCAGTAACTTGCCAAGGTGCCTTCAACAGCACCTTCCAAACCCACAACCTCCACAATAGAGGGAAAAGGGCAGCAGGTGCATGGGAACACCAGCACCTGCAAGTTCCCCTCCGAGCCACACACTGTCCTGACTTGGAAATATATCGACGTTCCTTAACTATCACTGGGCCAAAATCCTGGAACTCCCTCCCTAACAGCAACCTGGGTGCATCTACACCACACAGACTGCAGCAATTCAAGGGGGTAATTAGGAATGGGCAATAAATGTTGGCCTGGCCAGCAATGCTTGCATCCCATGAATGAATTAATTTAAAAAAAGAGAGATGAAGGGAACACATTTGAGAGGAGGCTGGGATGGGGTGGGGGCTGGATGGGAGGTAGAAGTAAGGGTCTAGTAATGTTATTTTTGTTCTGTTAAAAGTGTCAAGAGCCATTACCACTTCAGGTTAAAGATCTTTGGCAAATGGAGGGGCAGCCTTAAAGGTACCAACACACCAATTACCAGAAATAACACCTGGAGATTCCCAAATGGAGGAAAACTGCAAATACACAATTATGAAGAAAATGTTTTTTTTTACAATTACTGTTACAGTCAGATTTTCAGGGAACTGAATGGGATAATTAGGGGAATGAGTCTTAAATTAATATAATTTCCTTCAATGATTTTAAATTATATTGCACCATATTTTTAAACATTTTCTTCCTAATCACCATCCCCAATTAAACTTTTCTCTAAAGACACTAAATAATAACAGGAAGTATATATTTATCCCTTCCCCCAATATGAACTTTAGATTTCTATGTGGTGATCTGGTTAGTGTCTAGGGGGAACCATTTTGATGTTGCTCACAAAAGTCACACTGCACCTCCTTTTTGCCTACTTTCTACAAGAGTCGGACTGGACGATTTGCCATCATTGTCATTAATGTTCTTCTAGGATTTCCTCACATTTTTCTTCCTTTAGACATCAAATAGTGACCACAGTTCAGAAGTATTTCATTGGTTGTAATACGCTTTGGGACATCCTGAGGTCATGATAGGCACTATATAAATGCAACCTCTTTCTTTATTTCCTTTCGGGTATCCCCTCCCCGATTCCAACAAGTTGCGGGGGTGGGGGTAGGTCGGAGTTGGCTTTCGTGCAAACTGCCCCTCTGGGCCTGTGGGGAAGTAGCCCACTTCTGCTTCTGGGACAATGGAGGGCATGGAAAGAGTGCCATCCATCCCAGAGCACCAACTGTACAGCCCATTTATTTAACTCAACCTCTCTCCAATAAATCCCTGCAGTGAGCTGAGCGCTGGGGAGCAACAGCTCATTCCCAGCAAAGACGTCATTACAAAATATACTTACTCTCCAATCAAGTGGTCTATGTTTCAGCCAATGGCTCAGTACCTTTCCCATCCTGTGAACCACTTATGGGTCAAAAGTATTTCCAGATGGCCTGTTCCCATGTTACACCACCATGTGTTCATGGGAAGGAAGGACTTGTCAACTGTGTTTTCTCACCCCTTCGCTCCAAGGGCTCTGGTGAGATACGTAGCTCACATTCCATAGTGGCTGACCGATGGAAACCCAGGTGTTGACAATCTACCACACATCCCATTGGGATACCAATGGGTTATGGCACCTCACCATCTCCTGAAGATAGGACTTGGATGCCACAAATGTGCCACTCTTGTGATTGGTGGGGGACATAACATAACTCCCCTGTGGACTCAGTTAGTGAGTGCACCAGTTAGTGTAGAATTCTGCAATACAGATGGCAATTAGATCCTCTGTATGCATGCCAAGTTATCTGATCTCAGTTAGAGGTGCGGATGCTGGAAGTGACCTCGGTATCCCTGGATTATTGAGGGAATGGGAAATCGGTCAGCATATTACTGTAAAGAGAGACTTGTTGCCGATTCAATTTAAAACTGTTTTTTGCAAAATCAAACAGTTCTCTCCTAATAGATATGGGGGAAATACCTTTGGAATATAAATACAATCCCATAGGAACACAAACACTGCTTCCAGCAAACTCGTGGTGATTTATTGAGATGGTTGCACACCAGTTGACGGTCCGAGGACCAGGATGGTGGTGAACTATTGAATGAAGTCTCCTCAAAAAATTATTAGTTACCTTTCAAGAGTCCAATGGGAGACAGAGATGCATTTTACACTCATCTCACTGCCCTTTGGACTCTCTTATCGTCAGGAACGTTCTATACCTGGCAGGGGATCCCAAAACCTGAGGAACCAATCAGCTCAGAGTCAAAATTGCACAGAAATAAACTTGACAGGTGTTGTGATATAGGTTCTTTAGATGACTCAATGATGTGGTCTTGAGATTTGTATATTTAAATATGAACCATTTATTGTTAGTCTTTAACTAATCCTGGGTATGGTCATGCACAGAGCTGTTGTCTCCATACAGGCTGGTTCCAGGGCGTTCATCATAGATTGTTCTCTCAGTCTATTACCATGTGACTCTATACACCATACCATGGGTGGTGTTATTCTCCAGTCCCACATTAACCCTTGCTCTGCTGAGCACCTTTACATTATAACAGCATGCAGGCATGTAACACAACAACCAGTATGGGGGCAAGCGTACCTGACTGGTACAGGGATTATGGGCACTGGAGCACAGGTGCCGATATTCAGCTGTGAAAATGCAGTGGTGTTTAATCTAGCCTTTCTCCTTAGGGTCACTTAGAGGCTAATTGTTAATTACATACATTGACGGACACTTGTAAATCCCCATTTTCTGCTCATGGGGTTGGGGGGGGTGGTGGGTGGGTGGGGATCATGTAATTAGCAGCAGGGAAAGGCCATTTTTCTTGCTATTGCCACACTTGCGATATTCTGAGGTATGACAGGCACTTGGGACGCACGTACTAAACAAAAGGGCTCAGCTTGTGAAAATAGCAATGGGGCTAATAGCGCTTACCATTACTTATATCCAATTTCACCAGCCAAGCCAGGTGCACAATCAAATGCAAAAAATCCAGAAGTGTTTTCTGAGGTGCATCACTCCATTAGCTCCAGGAAGATGGAATCTCATTGTCTGACTCACCACACATAAATACACTGAATGAGTGAAGTTCCTGTACATGCAGGACAGGCACAAATTAAATGCGACAAAGAAAGTTTGAACCGTTACCCTTTTTAATGAGATATGATAATTACTTCTAAACAACCTCTCGGCGACTGAAAAGTAACTTCAACAAGTGTGGAGTCTCATTCCTTCAGATTTTCATTGTTGCAGATGTTCTTTAAAACTACTGTTTGAAACATTTCCTGCCTCTTTTTCTTTCTTTCTCGCTCTCTATCAATATCATAGTTACAAATATATGAATTGCGGGGAGGCAGTGACATAGTGGTATTGTCACTGGACTAGTATTCCAGAGACCCAGAGTAATGCTCTGGAGACCGCGGTTTGAATCCCACCACGGCAGATGGTGAAATTTGAAATCAATAAAAAAAAATCTGGAATTAAATGTCTTATGATAACTATGAAACAATTGCCGATTGTTGTAAAAAGCCATCTAGTTCACTAATGTCCTTTAGGGAAGAAAATCTGCTGGCCTACATGTGAATCCAGACACACAGCAATGTGCCTGACTCTTAAATGCCCTCTGAACAAGGGCAATTAGGGATGGACAATAAATGCCAGCGACATCCACATCCAATAAATGAATATAAAAAAAAATTAGGAGCAGAGTAGGCTACTCGGCCGCTCGATCCTGCTTTGCCATTTGATAAGATCATGGCTAATCTGATTGTTGCCTCAACCCTACCTTCATGTCTACCCCCTATAACCTTTGACTCCCTTGTTAATCAAGAGTCTATCTAACGTGCCTTAAAAATATTCCATGATCCTGGCTCCACTGCTCTTTGGGTAAGAGAATTCCAGACACTAATGACCCTCTGAGAGAAAAAAATTCTCATCTCCGTCTTAAATGGGATCCTTTATTTTTAAACTGTCTCCCCGAGTTCTAGTCTCTCCCAAAGAGGGAAACATCCTCTCAGTATCTGCCCTATCAAGTCCCCGCAGGATCTTTTATGTTTCAATAAGATCACATCTCATTCTTCTAAACCCCAATGGTTACAGGCCCAACCTTTCCTCACAAGACAACCCCTTCACCCCAGGAATCAGTCACGTGAAACTGTTTCTAATATTCTTTCTTTCTCGCCAACACCCTGTGCATCTATAACAAAACTTCCCGACTTTTATATTCCATCCCCCTTGAAATAAACACCAACATTCCACTTGCCTTCCTAATCACTTGTTGTACCTGCATACCAAGTTTATGTGATTCATGTACCAGTCGCACCCAGGTCCCTCTGTACCACAGAATTCTGTGATCTCTCGCCATTTAAATAATATGCAGCTTTTCTACTCTTCCTGCTAAATTGGACAAGTTAACATTTCCCCACATCATACTCCCTCTACCAATATTTTGCCCACTCACTTAATCTGTTCATTTACCTTTGCAGACTCCTTCTGCCCACTTCACAGCCTACTCTCCTACTAATCAGCAAATTTAGGAACCATACATTTGATCCTTTCATCCAAGTCATTGATACAGGTTGTAAGTCGTTGAGGGCCCAGCACTGATCCACTAGTTGCAGCTCACCAACCTGAAAATGGCCCATTTATCCCTATTCCCTGCTTCCTGTTAGCTAACTAATCCTCTAACCATGCTAATATGTTACACCCTACACCATGAGCTCTTATTTTGTATAGTAACTTTGATGCGGAATGTTGTTAAATGCCTTTTGGAAATCCAAGTACACCACATCTACAGGCTCCCCTTTATCCACCTTGCTTGTTACTTCCCCAAATAACTCCAATAAATTAGTCAAACTCAATTTCACTCTGACAAAACCATGCTGGCTCTACCTGATTGCATTAAGATTTTCTAAGTACCCTGCTATAACCTCCTTAATACTAGATTCCAGCATTTTTCCTATGACTGATGGTAGGCTAACAGGCCTGTAGTTTCCTGCTTTCTATCTCCCTCCCTTTTTTAAATAGATAAGTTATATTTGCTATTTTCCAATCTGATGGGACCTTTCCAGAATGGGGGAAATTTGGAAAATTGCAACCAACGCATCTACTATCTCTACAGCTACTTCATTTAATCCTTAGGGTGCAGACTATCAAGTCCTGAGAACTTGTCAGGCTTTAGTTCTACTAGTTTTCTCAGTGTCTTTTCCCTGGTGATTGTAATTGTTTTGAGTTTCTCCCTCCCTTTCACCTCTTGATTTACAAGTATTTCTGGGATGTTATTTGTGTCTACTACAGTGAAGACAGACACAAAATATATGTTCAATGCTTCTGCCATTTTCATATTTCCCATTCTCATTCTCTAAAAGACCAATGCTCCTTATAATTTTGTTTTTCCTTTTTAAATAATTGTAGAAACTCTTACCATCTATTTTTATACTTCTAG